>NW_026935306.1:0-64063 GCF_032062105.1 Saccostrea cuccullata | reverse complement strand
CAACTCTGGAATTTCCAGGGTCCCTGTAAAGGTCCTGTTCTAAGAACTGTATCACTTTTTTTTAGATCAATAAGTGCTTGTCATTTTTCTGTTTTCATTCCGTTACTGTTGACGGCTTATTTTTACTCTAGGACAATGTACGGAAGCTCCTTTATTATATAAATATTTCGCTCCGTTTTTTAAAAACGAAACAACAGCTCATTTCAAAGCATTATTAAGTTGCCCCCGAAGAAAACGACAACCAAGCTACCCTCAATTCCCAGCATTCACATGTTATTGGCTTAACACTATACTTATGACTACTGGAAAAATTTTCTTTATAATCAATTCAGTACCTCCAAAAATGTCACAGGTTTAAATGTCAAAGTTAACTGTCAACTGTAAAAGTCAGTGCTTTTCGTAAAAGTCCAAAAGTGATCTATTCGTTGGAAACCTTAAATTAATTTTGCAGGTTATTATTTTTATCACATAAATAGTCCATTTATAACAAATGGAAAATCTAGGCCATAGTATGGGCGGAAAAGGATATCCTTATCCAGGATAAGCATGGTGATCATCTAAGCCCGCCTCCTCTACCTTTCATGCATCCTATATCCAATTTGAATTTACTTGTAGGATAGGAACTTTCTCTAAATCATATCTTTTATGTCTGAAGTAAATAATATTTTAGGAATTTAATAATAATATTGTTTAGATATTAATATCCAACTATTTTTTAATTGTAACTTGGTCTTCTTTCATAATAAATTGTTCAACTAATGACAAATCTCTTTCCAATCTTACTTTCACTGGCACCAGGCCCCAGGATTATGAAACGTCATAAGCTTAAGTCAAAATTTTTATTGTGTTCTAAAAACTTGTTGAAGTCAAGTATACCAAAATTAAAAAATTATCCCAATATTGCTCTACAAAAATGTTTTTATCCGTAAATTTAGATCTGTAAATTTAGAGAATAATCCAAAGACAATAAATATTTTTAGTTGATTAAAAATTTGACTTAAGTCTAAGTTTGTTTCATGATCCTGGGGCCAGAAATTTTAGTTTCAACCATCTCTCTTCCTTCTTGAAAACAATGTTCCAGTTAATGTTTAAACTTTTAGCACGTCCTTTGTCTTAATCAGAATTGTACAAATTTATATATGCTAAGCACTGCGAAGGAATTTCCGAGAAAAAGTAGGGGCATTGGAAAAGTTCTGAAAAGTGTTACGTAAAATATTAATTGGCAGGCGGAAATCATGGGCTTTACTAATCCTCTCATGTTGACAAAGAAGCAACTTTTCAGCTGAACATTAGGGATTCTGGCGTCAATTTTGGAGTTGTTACGTCATAGAAATAAAAAAAGTGACCAAACAAAATAAGTCAAATTTTAAACTCTTTTTAATGGTATCAAATTTGATAATTTCTATGAAACGGTTAATTTTTATTAAACAATTCTCAGAACGTTTCAAATGCCCCTACTACGTAAAACAATACCAGAAAAGCCAAACAGAACATTTTATTTTATAAAATCTAATAAAGGCAAACAACTTCAACAAATACACAAATACACCTTAAATAATTTTACGTGCTCGTTGACAGAATGGGTCATGATTTATAAGCTGAAAATTTCTACAAAACCATTAGGTACACTCATAAATTGATACCACAGTTCCTCTCGGCTGGTGATCCTGGTGCGACCAAAAAAAAAAAAAAATGCGATACTCATGCGACTGAAGGTTCTGCCGGTTCTGTCCAACTGACCATCCATGGATATCTTCATGCTTGATGCAGCCATGACGAAGTTGAAAGAAAAACAATACTCTTTCCGCCAAAAATTATTCAAAATAAAACAAAAAGCAGCAAAAAACTGTCCCCTATAAAGCAACAGGTTAAGATGGGAGGGGTTTCAGATTACATGTACCATTTGTCGGCTGCTGCGTGGTGTCTAAATCACGTGACACAATCAAGAGAGATAATTAGTACAAAACAAACATGCTGTGTTTGACTCGCAGATAAACCGATTAAATAGATAACATTACATCCTGTTATCAGAGAAGCCAAACACAAAATTTTATAAAAATAAATAAACTTTAAGCTAAATAACCTCAACAAAACACAAGTACACGTACTATGATTTTAATTGCTCGTTGGCATATAAAAGGCCATGGCTGAATTAATTAAAGAACTGTTGCCAGCTGAACCCTGAGATCAATTGTTAAATGATTCTTAAGCTGAGTTTCTACGAACAGATTATTTACTCATGACACCACAGTTCCTCTGACGATACTGTTGCGCCTGTATTCCTTGAATATTTTCTCTTGGATTTGGAAAATGAAATAGTGTTGGAAAACATTAGTTAATACTTTAATAAAATTACAAATATGGACAAATTGCACTCAGTAAAGGTTTACAGATAAAAAAAAATTTCATAAGACTTAGTTCGGCGCTAAAAGTGTAACATAAACTTTAGAAAAATATTAAGCTGGGTGAAGTTTATTGGGAAAAGCAAAATGGTAAAAATCAGCCTATGTGATTTTTCTGATTTTTTATTCATTTTGTTTTTCCTCATAAAATTTACCTGGATGAAAAAATAATGCAAAGAGTGGTGCAGCGTGTTTCAGCTCATGGCGACGGAGTTTGAGTACTCGTGGAGACATATAACGTTATATAATTTTGTTTATTTCCTCTCTGTTAAATATATCGTGAGTCACATAAAATATACATTTCCTTCTTTCTTTCTCTTCTAATTTTCAATTAGCTTAAAAATAGTTACTTTTCATACAAACAAAAAAGTCACAACACATGTTTCAATAGCTATGCATCTAACATGTCAAATGCAGTTTAAAATAGCATCTAGAATTAAGTGATTTTGAAACAGATTGTTGTGTTTTATGAATGAGACATTAATAAATACTAAGCTGTTCAGGGATTTTATTTCATAATTTTTCATCTGCGCTATAGTAGTACGAGAATGAAGAAAACCGCAATATTTTTGGTTTATTTTGGGATATTTTCTCTTTTAATATCACATGTGTCTTCAGAAGGTAGGTATTCTATGTGTTATGCTTCTAAAACTACTAAAAATAAAATCTAGTTGTATTGAACTAGGAAACTATAATCGTCATAATCCCTTTGATCCCTCAAAAATATCATACGGGTTGCGCATGTGATTTGATAATTCTATATTGTTATAAAATAAGATAATATAGTTGTCCACCTATTTGGCAAGATATATTTTTCCTTGATCTCAACCCTTAGTGTATACGTAATTTATGTTGTTAAAGATCAAAGTAATATTGATACATTAATTATTTAATTAAATTAAAAGACCAGATCCAATCGACCATGCCGTTGAATTCCCTTTTTAAGGCAAAAAATATGTAACCATTTTTCTTTTCTTTTCTTTTCAGCTTACGCTGGAGTAATCATTTGCGAACGCAATATTGCTTACCTTCGTTGTAATAAACCTCAACGAATTAACATACTTGCTGCAAACTACGGCCGTACAGAAGGAGGTCATCTATGCCCTAGCAAATCTATTAAAAATACCAATTGTCTCTCCCCTGCTTCTACAATGTTGACCAAGTGGAAGTGCAACGGAGAGCAAACCTGCTATATATCAGCCAGCAACGGAGTATTTGGAGATCCTTGTGCTGGAACATACAAGTATCTATATGTGAAATATATTTGTCAATGATTTGAAAATATTGACTATGATGGTCATAATACATGGATAACTGTATTCTACGTACGAGTACAACAATTCTTTATTTCGACCCTGAATATCAATATTTTTCCTTTACAATAAATCTTGTCTAAAATTGGCTTGATAGAGGGTTTTATTTATTATATTGTATAGAGGACAAAAATTCTTAAAGTGAAATATATGGAAATAACGAACTGTATTTAAGCTTAAAAGTCCATCAAACAATGCAAAATTAACACGGACTTCCAAAATATCAGAGGTGTGATCAAGTGCCATGGATGAGAGAGCATCCCCGGCCGACCGGTCACAGCTTCTGCGTGTGTTCCTTTCCAAGATCTGGAAATAACGTAAAAACGTTTATACTGGCCTAACAATTAGTATCAAAAACGTCAGTCAGCATTAACATGACTTAATAATAAATTGTATTAGCTGACAAGGTCATTATATATCGACCATAGAGTTTACGAAATGATGACTTATATTTTTGTTTCAGCTATTTGTCAGTCAATAATTTACCTCGTTTTAGAAATTGTATGTAGAACATGCTCTCCGGCATCGAATCAGTTGATATTAACAATGTCCTTTTGTCAAAAAAAGACAGGAAGCACAGAGGATAAAAGTATCATAAAACCTTACATGGACAAATTGTCCTACTACTTTGTTAACGTTAGTGCAGAATTTCAAACATAATTTGAAATGCTGAAATTTATAATATATATATCGTGTAAGAAACCCATCATAATTTAAATAAACAGTCAGAGTTCTCATTAAGATTTCTTAACCTTGAGGGTTAAGGTAAGTGTTGGTTCTGGTCCTTAATTGGCTAATATGATGATTTCAAGAAAATATCAATTAATGTATGTTAAGTTTAGATGGAGTGGAAATGATGTAGCTATATTTTTCCACTAAAAACAATGTGATATAGCCTTCAAAGATTTGTTTTATGCAATAAATGTATATATCATGTGCATATATATCTATATTTATAATCTATATTACCTAAAACAATAATAATCAATTGCGATAAAGATTTATTGTATTTATAAAGTATATTAATAAGTAAAGAAACAGATAAATACAGTACTAGAAATTAAACAAAGGTAAGAGTCATATATTTCATGCACACGTGTAATAGGGAGTTAAATTTAATACTCTGTGCAATATGTACAGTTTGTGTGAATAAAACATAAGGAGATAACGAACAGTACTCAAGATCAAAAGTCCATAAAACGGTACAAAATAGGAGCAGAGCAAGCACAGACCTCCAAAACATCAGTGGTGGAATCAGGTGCCATGGAGGAGTGAGCATCCAATGCAACAACAGGTACATGTGGACAAATAGTAAATAAAATGATTCTATATGCTTACCATTTTCTGGGTCTGACATTTAAAAAAAAGCCTATTGACAAACGATTGTGGAATACAAATGTATCCATTTATGAAGGATTTGCTTTACAAAAGGTTTGCTAAAAAGAAGGAGGAGGTCAAGAAAATTTTGTTTTTGAAGTTGAATCGAGATATTTAATCTTATACAATTTATATTCAGCATGATATTCAGCTTTTTTTCAGTAGAAAATAGAGTCTGCATCGTCACCCATTTCAGTTATTATATTTGTACATTTTAAAATGCTTTGGAAATTCAATATCTCAAAATTATTCTACGCGAAGCATGTAGTTTTTGTTTTCTGAAAGATTTCCACTAAAAATTGATTTCTTCTGAAAATTGATTTCTTTTGAAATTTTAAAAGAAAATGCGGAAAAATGCACAAATTCATGACGTCACATTTAGAATAAAGGAGGTCATGTGGGGAAATTTTTTTTATGTTGTTACCGCATGGAGTTTCAATAATTCAGAAAGGGTGAATTTAAGTTTCTTTCCTAATATCTAAATTTTCAGAAAAATACAGTGCCAGATTTCTATTGAAACTGTACTTATTTTTAATATAGCAGGTTTTGCGAAATCTTTATCGTCTAGGCTGGGACATGAAGCTGTCGGAAATATATCCTTTTTTGCTTTGAATTTGACCATCTTCTTTTGAATATTTTATGCAACCCTTCCGCACAGGGAATATATAGCACCATTCATAAAAACGCAAATCTTCAGAGATTTAACTTAATTAACATGATAAATGTAAATAACATATATTTGCCTTTCAACTCATGGTTGGTGGATTTGCTTTTGCTTCCTTTGCATGGTCATCACATGCACAACGCAAATCTGACTGCACTGAGCAGCAGAACTTCACGTACATGTAACTCTTAATGGCCAAGTCGGTCATTTACTTGAACAAGACATCGCAGCTGGAAACGCAGGCGCGGATCCAGGAATTGAAGGTAGGGGGCGCCAAAATTAGGCAAGGGGTCTTGGGGCCTCCTGAAGGCCCCCAGTGGATCCAGGGCGAAGCCCTGGTGGGGGCGGGGGTGGGGGGTGTGGCGAAGGCCCTGGAAACTCCTGGATTCTAGAGATTTTGAAGGGTAAAAATGAGGCCTACTGAATAGACATTTTTACATTTGTCTTTTCATATTTTCTTTGGATTTTTTTATGTTTAATGTTTGATGAACAGCCTAACGCTTAAAATTGCTTAAATTGGCGTTGCCTGGTTCTAATTTTACACAGTTAATACGGTATCTGCTTATCAAAGAAAGCATAATGATTCAACATTTTTAATCATCTGATTTGCATTGTTAGGTAAAACAAGTCATTAAGTAAAGAAGGCAGTGGTCTTGAATTGTAGTTTATTGCTTAAATCACAAAATTAAATTTAATTTGCGTATTTATTTCTCTGCTAGAGGATTGATAAGTAGCATTCTTCGTGGCTGCTGTCTAGCATACATTTCAACGACTGATTCGACATCAAAGTTGATGTCCTGACATATATAAAGAAGAAGAAGTGCGTTTAATCTTTCTTCTCTCATAGAACTCCTCGATGCCCGTTTGATATCTTTTAAAGCTGAGCTCCGCGTTCTACTCCACTTGAAGAAACTGCTGTTAGCTGTAGAAAATGTAAAATTTTTGTAACATTTGGAAATAGAGTTGAACATGTTCTTTTGTCTGATAGTGTGGAAGTTATGGTGTCTGGTGTGTCTTCCTGGCTAGACCATAACCTCTTCCAGAGCTCCAATTCCTGAGAAAAAGTAAATGGGGATGGTAAATCAGTGTTATGGAATTCAACAAGAGAAGGGGATGTTTCCTCTGTGATTTTGTTAAGATTGTTTGGTAATAGGTAAAACCCACGAAGAGCTGTTTTAGCAAGAGTACCAAATCTCATGTCCATTTGCTGAATGATATTATCTAAAAATGGTATGAAAACTGAACGTTTGAAATAAGTTTTGGGATCTTCTGCTTCGATATTATTTCTTTAGGTTTGTCTTCCACATCTTTGAGGAATTTCAATCGTAATATCAGCTGTTCTTGCCATTTTTTCTGATTTAGCATACATTTATATGATATCATAATCAGCTTCACTGGTTCTTGCAAGTTTTACTGTTTCCTTTACCAGTTCTACCATGTCGTAGGCTTGAATGACGTCCATTTCAGTTCCCTGAAGTTTTTTACTTAGTTCCATCAAATATCCAAAAAGATGCAACACTGTTTGGAAACTGACAATGAATGAACAATCTGCTATGCGCTTCATAAGTCCATAAGCCTCTGTTACTGCTTTGCCATCCCATCCGCGTTCAGAAAACTCAGTGGTATCTAAACAAGTAAGTAAGGCTTCATATAGGTCTTCGAAATCCTGAAGTGTTGTTATTTTCTCCACCCATCGGGTTTCACAAAATATTTTCTTCATTTTTGATTTTGTAATGACATCTTTTGCTGGCCTTCCTTCATTCACGGTAGTTACGACTTTCTCAAGACGCCTGCTCCTCTTTGGAGAGTAATGAAAGAAAATTCCAAGTTGCTTCAGTGCATCCAACATCACATGCACTTCCTTTACCTGACAGCTCTTGTAGAGACTAGATTCAAATCGTGATTACTGCAGTAGTGATATGTTGCCTTTGGAGAAACTTCTTTGAATTTTGCAGCAAAACCATTGTATTTTCCGGACATGTTTTCTGCTCCATCCGTTGTTTGAGAACGGCAGCATTTTACATCAATGCCAGCTGTCGAAAGAGATTTAATGACATTGTCACAAATTTCTAACCAACTTGTGCCTTCACATTGCACAAATTCTAGTAATCGATCCACAGGTTTATTGTCACGTGTATAACGCAAGACGATTCCCAGTTGTTCCCAGTTACTTATGTCAGTTACCTCATCACATTGTAGTCCAAAGTGTGGTCCAAACGGCTGTTGATTTATTTTTTTCACAATGTCACTACTTCAAAGTTCTTTGGAGATGGAAATCTTGAACAGGGATACTACTGGAAAGACGGAATCCACCTGTCAGACAGAGGTACCGCAGCACTGCTTAAAATCTACCAAGGATATGTGAATATACTGAAAAGCGGAAACGGGCGAGGAAACCTCAGAAAAATTACAACATCAGTTTGCAACGATTCCTTCCGTTCAACCTTCTGCTATTTCTGTGGGGAAAGTGGTCACATATCGCGATACTGCAGGCATGGGAGAAAGCTGGACTGTTGGAACTGTGGAGAGTTAGGTCACAAAACCAAGCTCTGCCCGCATAGCCACTAGGAAACGGGCAGTGGAAGTATAGCCGTTGTAACGTTGAATTTCGACCCGGGTTGAAAATTGACCCGAGGGTCATTTTTCAACGTTAAATACTGAGACCAAAGGTGTTGAATTTAGACCCTAATCCGTTGAAAACTGAGCCGGGTCGTGGAATTTTGATCATGAAACCGGTTCAAAATTCAACAGCATAAAAACACATATTTATGATTGGGTTTTCACTACTGTGATTTAATTCATAGGTATTTACTGCAAAAGTAGTATCCTCTATTTGAATAAGTGATATCACCTATTTGATTTGAATTTGTAATATCACCAATTCGAAAAGGTGATATCACTTATTCGATTGGATGATATTACCATTTCTCGTCGAACAGCTATAGTTTTTTGTTTTTTTTTCTTTTTTGCTTACAAATTAATTTATTTCACTTATATATCATGTATACGACAAGAAAATCGTAGAAAATGTATGAAAACTGGGTAGTCCGAATTTTCTTGGTTCCAGTGTAGTATAATATATATTATAGGGAGCATTCATTTATGACTGTTGTAAGAAACTCAAATAGGTAATATCACCTTTTCGAATAGGTGATACCTCTTATATAAATAGGTGATAGCATCTATTTAGCACGGAAAGGTGATATCACCTGTAATTCTAAGTTCTCTGATTGGCTCAAACTTGATCACATGATTAAATATATAACAGCATAAAGACTTGAGTTACTATTTATAGAATCTGAAATGCATATTGACTTCATGTTTTTTTTCTTGTGAGCATATAGTTTACTATATTGCAGGAGTTCTTTTAGAAAATTTCATTAAAGTGAGTGACATCACTCCCCCCTCCCGGCCTGGATATACTGTTTTGTAAATTGATTTCTCAATTAAAGATCATACAGAGTATGACTTGATGTTTTTGAAAAAAAATTGCTACATTTTTGCATTAAAATTTTTTAATGTTCCATAATTGGTGAGATGTATCAATGCCTTTAAGTCTTGAATTAGGATCAACATGTACTTTATATTAAAACATATTGGATATCTTTGTCAAAAATTGATACAAGACATAATCAATAAAATAAATTTGTATTCTGAATAAGTAAATCCTGTATAATTACTCCATCAATGTATAAAACGAAACACATTTATTTAATATTAAATAGTAACAGCTTAATTTATGCTGATCTCTAGTCTTTAAGTCTTGAAGAGAGAAAACTTCTGCCTTATTCCCATTATTTTCATATTTTGTTTGTCAATCTATGTGATAAAATGATTTACATGTATATTCGATAATAATGTTAAAATTTACATTCCAATTTAATTGAGTTTACAACCAATTCTAGTTTAACCGATTGTTTTAAATATTAATGACACCGAATTCGAATAGGCACGTACGACGGCGTATTTGTGCCATTTTAACAATGTAGATTTAAAAAAATCGTTTGAACAATTTTAAAAAAGGTTTGTAGGATTTGACAAATTTTTTGTACAATTCAATAAATCGTTCGTACAAATCAATAAATCGTTTGTACAATTTAATAAGTCGTTTGTATGATTTTATATTTTATTTATTAAATCGTTTGTACAATTTTATAAGTCGTTTGTACGATTAAATAAGTCGTTTGTACGATTTTAAGATTGTTTGTACAATTTAGTAAATTGTTTGTACAATTTAATAAATCTTTTGTACAATCTGTTTATTAAATCGTTTGTACAATTTGTTTATTAAATCGTTTGTACAATTTATCAAATAGTTTGTACAATTTATGAAATCGTACAAACTATTTTGATAAATCGTACAAAGTATTTTAATAAATCGTACAAACGTTTTCCTAAATTGTTAAAAACGATTTATCAAATTGCACAAACGTTTTCTTATATCGTTCAAACGATTTAAAATAAACATCTACATTGTTAAAATGGCACGCAGACGCCGTCGTACCTATTCGTTGTTTTGTAGTTATTCATGTATGCCATGGATTTTGGAAAGTATTATCAAAGATAAAGTTGTCATGCTTGAAGCAGTGGCGTAACATCATTTTTGAAAGGGGGGAGAGTCGGAGAATTTTTTTTTTACTTACCTGAAAAAGTTGACCAGCAAAAAATGGGGGGAGGGGAGTTGAAAGTTGCCCAAAGTCGAAAATCCTATTTCGTGGGTGGGGGGTTGGGGTGGGTGGGTGGATGGATGAGGGTAGAGGCTAACTTTTTTCAGTATCAACTACATTCAGTACCAATGCTAATACTTCATTATCGACACATCACTAAAACTCGGGGACCAACCAGGTTTTCAGTTAACATTTGCTATAGTATAGGTAAGGTTGAGAAAAAAAGTGAGGGGGGAGGGACAGCCCCCCTGCCCCCCCCCCTCTCCCGTTGCTGCGCCCCTGCAAAGAAATCTGAAACCGTGCACTTATCAAAATGTACATATATACACGGGGTGATACTATATGTTTATTTCTATTATTCTTGAAAAGGGAAAATTTGAAAACAAAATATTAATAAATTGATACTAATAAATCCCGTTAAACAACTTCCCAGCTAAAAAAAAATGTTCAAACTTTGAGGTGGGGTCAATATTCAACAGGGTCAATTTTCAACTTTTTGACGTCATCAGGTGTAAGAAAAAAAATTATCAAGCTGTTGAAAAATGACCCCGGGTATAAATTCAACGACTTTTAGTCTCAATATTCAACGTTGAAAAATGACCCCGGTTCAATATTCAACGTTGAAAAATGACCCCCGGGTCAATTTTCAACTCGGGTTAATATTCAACGTTACACCGTCACCAATTCCCGAGGGATAATTATTAACAATAATGTATATTCTCCTTTTAATAGTTTATGCTCTGAATGTAATCAGGTTTATTGTTCATGTCGTGATTATGAGTATTCATGTACTTTTGTTCAAAATTCTAGAATTAATTCAAACACTTTATCTAAGTCGCATCAATTCATTAAGACAGATAAAGATATTAATGGGCCTAATTTTGCTGCCAAGAAGGTTTCACAAAAATCAGACGAATCTACTGTGTTTATAACAAAAAATGACAGTGTAACAAGTAAAAGTAATTTTGGTTTAATGAAAAAGGGATTAAAATTTGGAAACCTTAACATTTGCCACCTAATGCCAAAAATTGAAGAAATTAAAATTCTGCTTCAAAACAAACAAGATCTTAATATCCTAGGACTTTGTGAAACCTTTTTGAATGATAACATTAGTGATTCTGAGTTGAATATTGATGGCTTTGAAATGGAAAGGAAGGATCGCACTTTGAGGGCAGGTGGTGGAATTGTAGTATATATCTCTGATAATATAAGATACAAGCGTAGAACTGATTTTGAAATTGGTGATATCGAAACAATCTGGCTAGAATTAAATTCAAAGAATTCTAAACCAATTTATTATTGTTCAGCATATCGTCCACCATCTGCTCCCTCCTGCTGGGCGGAGGACCTGGCTAGAGAGATTAACTGTGCCTCCTGCTGTGACGATGCAGAAATCATCTTAACAGGTGACTTTAACATAGACTTATTCAAAGAACCCCCACAAAGTTGGACATATGCTTTAGAAGAATTTGACTTTTCACAATTAATTCCAGCAGCAACCAGAGTAACTAATACTTCAAGTACCCTAATAGATCACTTCTATACCAATAAACCAGATAACATGTGTAAAGTAAATGTACCTTTTATAGCCATCTCTGACCATTACCCAATATGTGCCTCTAGAAAAACAAAATGCATGCTACAAAAAGGAAAACACATAGAAATAGAGTATAGAGACTTCAAAAAGTTTGATGAAAATAAATTCCTCCACGACTTAAAATATGTAGACTTTAACAATCTCCTCCAAATGCATGACCCTAATGAAATACTAACTGAATTCTATGAGTTATTTAATAGCGTACTTGACCAGCATGCAAAGGTTAAAACAAAACGCGTAAAGAGCGAAATCCGCCCTAAATGGATGACACAAGAAATAAACAATGCTAGACATTTACCATGGAGAACTATAGACTTTATCGAAACAAAGTTAGTCTTCTTATAGACAAATCAAAATCTTCTTACTATAAAACAGCAATTGAACAAAGCTCAAATCCCAAAGAAATGTGGAACTATCTTAATCAATTAACATGTAATTCAAAGAACATAACACCATCTCATGTGTTTTCTAATGGGGAAATTGTTGATAATTTACAGGATATTGCAAATACATTTAATCACCACTTTACGGATATCTCTAATAAGCTTCTGACGAAAATGCCTAAACATGATTATGATCCTAATATATTATGTAATTTTGTAAGGTCTAAACTTGATAAGGAAACCATCTTTAGTATTCATCAAATTGAGGAAAGTGAAGTTTTTAACATGCTAAATTCTCTAAATATCAATAAATCAGCTGGCATTGACTTTATTGGGCCGCGTCTCCTAAAAGTCGCGTCCAAATATATATGTAAACCTATAACTCATCTTATCAATGCTAGCATAGAAAGTGGTATTTTCCCGACAAATTTAAAACAAGCCAAAGTAACACCTACTTTTAAGAAAGGTGACAAAGCTGACCCGAATAATTATCGTCCTATTTCTATTTCACCAACTATATCTAAACTGATAGAAAAACATGTAGCTAAGCTAATACAAAACTTCACTAATGAATTTGATCTACTAACACAATCCCAGTCGGGATTTAGGGAACTCCATTCTTGTCAAACTTCACTTACAAAACTAACAGAAAGTTGGCTTAATGCAATGGATCGTGGTGAACTAATCGGCATTACATTTATAGATTTTAGTAAAGCTTTTGATTTGGTGAATCATGATATTCTTCTAGAGAAATTAATTCATTACAAATTTGACCAAACAGCTATAAAATGGTTTAAGTCATATCTTTACAACAGGACCCAGTGTGTTGAATTTGGAACATGTGTCTCCAATATTCAACCCGTCACAGCAGGAGTGCCACAAGGGTCAATTCTGGGCCCTCTTTTATTTTTATTGTACATAAATGACCTTCCATTACATGTAAACAATTCAAATATTGATATGTTTGCTGATGATGTTACTCTATATTCAAATAATCATAATGCACGATGTTTAGAAAATACGCTAAATGCAGATCTTTGTGAGATTGAAAAATGGTGTGCTCAAAATCAAATGGTTTTAAATGTAGATAAAACAAAATGTACGTTAATGGGAACAAAGCAAAGAAAATCAAAATTAGATAATCCAAATTTACAACTTTATGCCTCAGACAAAACAATTGAAATTGTTGAAACTGGAAAAATTCTTGGTGTACATATTAATGATAAGTTACAGTATGCAAATCATATTGACTCAGTTTGTAAAACGATTAATTATAAGTTATTTACGCTTCGTAGGATTAAGAAATTTCTCCCTCTTAATACCAGGAAACTTTAATACAATGCTTATATTTTACCATCTATTAACTATTGCTTGACTGTTTGGGGTAATTTCCCCAAGCAGGACATGGACAGACTATTTAAATTACAGAAAAGGGCAGCAAGGATTATCCTAGACGCAAGTCCTGATTCTTCTTCTAAACCACTGTTTGAGAAACTTGGGTGGTTAACAGTTTATGAACTAGTTGATCTATACAAATACATATTATTATACAAAATTTTCAGTGGAATGACTCCCGAATATCTTCGTAATTTATTTGAATTTCAGTCTTCAACTTCTTATAACCTGCGATCTGAAACTTATTATGATTTTAAGTTACCAAAATTTCGTACAAACTTATTCAAGACCTCTTTTTCAGTATTCAGGTGTACATCTATGGAATAAACTTCCCCAACACATTAGATTCTCTCAATCTCTACGAACATTCAAGCGTAATGTGGAAAATTACATTATCAGTTGTCGTACAATCATTTGAATATTGTATATTGTACTGTTATTGTTAAAATATGTCTGTATTTGAACACTCTATTCATAATTCAGTGATTGTAATTCCTCAAACCTATTACTTAATTGTATATAATTATGATGAATTGTATCTTGACGAATTTATATATTTTTTGTATTTGATATATATATAGAGGGCCCTGGGGAAGAATAGTACATGCACTAACCAGGTTACCTTCTTTAAATAAAGTTTTATTATTATTATTATTATTATTATTATTATTATTATATAACTCTTAATACACCCTAGTAATTCATTTTGGCATGTTGTAGAGGTGTATTTTGCATTTTTTTTTTTTACTTTTTTTGCAAATGTTCGGCTAAAATGTGATCCCCAGAGTCTATTCGAAAGTTCAAGAGTTCTTTAAAATTCCCATGGTTGTATTCATTACATTTTCCTGTGTCGTCATCTCTGTGTCCACGTGAAGCGATTCCGCGTCGACCACAAAAGATCAGTGATTTTGTAATCGACTTAAGAATTTTCCGATTCTGTTTTATTCTTTCAGCAGCGCATACGTCTACAGAAGCATCAACGCGTTTTGAAGGGACTTGGTAAGTATCTAAGAAAGCTCTCATTCTAGCCATTGATGACAAGTGATATTCAGTTACAGCATGGTTCTTTAAATCCTCTTTCGCATCCTTCCAGTTTCTGCATGGTTCCATTATAAATTTCTTTCCACATCGATGAGAACTGTCCGGAAAAAACTACAAGCAATGCAGTAAATGCCATCCTGTAATTTAGAATAGCCAATAAAACTAAAAATACTGAACCACTCCCATTGACAGTCTCGTTTTATTTCGCCGCTTGCTTTCCTTTTATCCTCGTAGAGTTTCGACGGGAACTTGAAATTGCGTTCTGGGATACGTTTGTTAATGAAAAAAAAAAACTTCATCTGATCATTGGCTTTTTGGTCACACACACACTTATGTCAGGCAAATTAATTCCTTAGCAATCCTCTGATACATTAGGTTCATCTTGTATTTGTTCCAAAGAGACATTTTGTGTCTGTAGCACAAGAGCATGTTCAGTTTGGGAATCAGTAGACTGGGCGAGAAATGTATCAAAAGGTTCTTCCAGTGTCTGCATAACAGAAATGTTTTCTGTTTGTTCAACAGCGACGTCTTGTGTTTGTAATACATCAGGTATTTCTTGCGTCTGAATAACAGAGTTATCTTGAGGTTCTGGTTGCCTATCTACTAAATTTCTAATAGGCAAATCTTCAGTATCTGTGCTTTGGCTATTAGGGACAGTTTCTAAATGTTCGCTATGAGCTTCTTCAATGACAATCTTGACTGGGGTAATTTCAAACTGTTGATCAATTTGACTCAAACTTCCCGCCATTTCTCTTACATAGGTTATCAACTCTGATAAGTTAGAGAACTGGAGTACAACAGCTTTTCCGTCTGGAACACATCTGCCATTATTGTCCCTGCTATGAGAATCAAAAACTGTGTACAAAGTTGCATCTTTTCGAATTCCAACTGACTACCTGGAGAATTCCCAACTGTGAGAAAACATACATTTGTCTCTTCAAAGCTTAATCTCATAGCTGACTCCAGGGTGAATGCAAGGGAATCGGGATTATCATCGGTGTAGGAGATCAAACCAGCTCTTGGGTCAAGGATAGCTAATGAATATTCAATTCCACATATAACCAGTTTCTGTTGAAGATCTGCAATCATTAAATATTCGTTTTGCTGGGAAATTTTATGAAACAGATGTGTCCCTGCTTTTAAAATATTATCAATTTCCAAAGAAGTCTGTGGAATTCGTGTAGCAGCAAGAAAACAAACTGATATACAAACACATTGTTTCCCGCCCCCTTCAAACTGGCCCTGGTGTATTGTACCATTGCATAAAAGTCTGATATGAAAAGTTAAAAAAAAGATTTCAGACTCTTTCTGGAAGTCGAAAAAATAAAAAGTCCATTTAATGCACGCACGAATACTGTATACAGGGAAATTTTCGCCCCCGTTTTATTTTCGCCCCTTTTGCCCTCTCCTTGACTGGGCGAATTTAAAACGGGGCAAAATTGTTCACAAGTTCAAAAGGGCGAAAATAACACGGGGCGAAAACAACCCTGCATACAGTACTTTGATTCTTTTTGCTAATGTGATGAAGAAAATTGGTCAATAATGTTAAATTATTAAAATATTTAGTCAAAAAATTGAATCGGTTATGGTTTTTCGATGTTGTATTTGACCATTGTTATTGTGTAAACGAATAGCCTACGTAAATGGAGAAAACGAAAATCAGCGTGTGAATAAAGATTGTACCACAGGCACCTGAAGTATAGATAATACCCCCCCCCCCTTTTTTTAAATGAAAAAAAATGTAAACTGAGAGTGTATAATACCTAAAAAATATATAATTGTCTAGTCAAACACATCTATATGTCGTTATATGCAAGCATATTGTACTTGTTCTCACTTTAAAAAATCGCCCTATTCCGTATAATAAAAATAAACGTGTATATTCATTTAAAAAAAAAGGGGGAGGGGGGTATTATCCATACTACAGGTGCCTGTGATTGTACGTCTGAGATACATGAACATGTATATCATGTGAGAAAATTGTAAAAGCTTCGGACAGTCATCTAATCATTCCTTTATTAAAGTTAAACCATGCATGCTTTTGCTTTGCTGAAATCTAAACATACAAAACGTTGTGAGTAGTTTCACGAAACTTGTAAGATCGACATCTGTAGGCCATTGCAAAAAATTACATAAAAAATCAGGCATACATAATTTATTACATAATTGAGGGTTAAAAAATACCTTTTTCTGCCATCCTCTGAGTCTTTTGTTTTAAAGTAATCGAATATTTTTCTTTTCTTCATGATCGGAAACTAGATCGACGATATAATTTAGAAAACCTCTCGTGTGCATATACAGCGAACTGCGTAATAAATGAACAGGCGGATCAAAGGAAAGTTTAAGAGCTAAAAAATTAACGAAATCCCTATACGTGTTAGGTACGTAAACTAATATGCACATTTCAATAATTAACATGTACTACCGGTCTTTATAATATCAGATATATTTTGTGTGTGCAAATTAAAATTTAATTTAGGTACTTGACCTTTAAAGGGTAATGGAAATGGGTGGCAATTCTTTTATAAGTTTTTATGCTTTTAGCTGAGTTACAATCAGCAGATTGTTCACGACATTCAGTGCCTATTAAAGCCTGAATTGTTAAGCTGCTGAAGATATAAATGTCAGATTTTGCTTCACTTCTCGTGGAATTCTGATAATTACTTAAAGAATAAACATATTGTTATGTGATTGACTGATTTATGTGAATTGTAGCTGCATACGGCCGTACTCACTGCATGCTGCTCAGCACACTGACAGTGTACAACGGGTCCATTGTTTATAATTTAATTCGAAATGGAATTAATTGGTAAAAAAAAAAAGGAAAAATATACTCCAAGAACTTAAACAAAAGTAAATATTATACTACCAACAAATGTTTAGTTTGCCAAAAACTCTAAGCAAATTTAGAAATATTGAATCACAGCATGTTTGACCATCACGCATGTTAATAATTATGACATCGTTTATGTTATATATCTTTCTGAAAAATAAACAGAATGACATCATGAAAAAGAATTTAGTTACCACGTACAAAGAGAAGTTTACAAATTCCTCAATAATATTCCTGTCTCAGGCAGAACATTATCTGTGCTTACAGTGAAAATCGCATAGTAACGAGGTCTTACGGGTGCAAAGGTAACCTGTCTAGAAAAGCTTAATTAAAACATATCCTATCCTTACTATAATACTTATTACTCATTCACTCACAGGTGGGTCTTTAGACTGTAGATTCATTAATTTTTTTAACAGAATTACTGATTTACACTAACTTTGACAATTTTAGGGGGGGGGGGGGGGGCGCCGGGTGCGCCCCCCCCCCTTAAATCCGCCACTGAAACGTACCTAATGCCACATTACACTGTACAAAAAAAAAAAGAAAAACATTGATGATGAATGTACAAGTAACGAATAATTATTACATGTATATATGTATATTCATATGTATTGTAACTGTTACAGTAAATAGTTTTTACAGAATTTTCATAAATTTGGGCTGAAAATAAGATGCACGTACATGACAACCCCACTAACTGATTAAAACAATTCAACTTCTAAGTAGAAGAATTAAATAAATGGAAAAAAATAGGCGTATAAAACTTCCCTGCTGAAGCATGATAAGTGCATTACGCATACGGGGGTGAAACGTGTGCTTATAAGCCCAGTGCCTTTAGGAACACCTTTTTGTCATACGTATGATCCCTTGAGTGCCAAATTTTGTTGAATATCTTATTTATATATATAAAAACTGTCTTTATGATGTCTTATTTTTGGCTGATTGGGAACTTACTTTTCTTTGTATCAGGTAGTACATTTTTCATGTTTGTTTTTGTTTGTTTTTTCTTGTTTAAGACAAGTACATACACGTACGCTGGAATCATAATTGTTCTTTGCAATTGGTAATCAATGTTCGTGGATTCAGTTGGTCATCATTTTCAACAAATTTACTTCCCCACAAACAATTATCTCTGCAGTTTATGTATTTGATTTCAACATATTTTCATCGTCTCTTTACTAAATTTAAAATGTGCTCAAATAAATGGCTTCTTATACGATATGCCGATAAGGGAAGAAAACAATTAAATCATATTTCAACATCGATTTTAATTTTTTACAAAGAGAGATAAATATATATTATAATTGATATTTATCAGCAATAATTTAGCGAATTAAAATATTTCTCACTCGCCTAATTCAAACCCATTTCCACCCCACTAAAAGAAAAAAAGCCCATCTGACTGGAGGTAACATAAACTCATTCAAGCTTTTTTTCTGAATTATGTTGATTGTTTAAAGCGTGTAAAACGACATAATTTAATTTAAAAATTTGTAGTTTTTTTAAAAGCCCACAAAGAAATATCTAAACCGCGCAAGTGTCTCAACACTCATTCTAAAGTGTTTATTTCCTTACCTAAGCATTTCAAGTAACTGAATAGTAAATTTAAATGATTATCCTACTGAGTGGCATTAACACTGAGTCTGCGAGAAAATTGTTTTTATTCAACAAAGAACTTAAAAACCCGGAAGTGTTTTTCGGCGTTTTTTTTTTTAAAAGATTGACAATAATCAGATTACTATACAAGTACTTTGCATTTCGATCCGTTTCTGCGATAAGTCTTAATAATAAGGTCATTCATTGTAGCAACATTTCTTAAAAATTCGTCCACATATACTATGAAATGAAAATGGTGTTGAATAGATATCAATCCAATATGTATAAAATAATATAGAAATGGTCTCTCAATCAAGTCAATATATATTAAATAGGTAAGAGGTGTTTGAAAGATATTACTCGAAAGCAGCCAATTGCTTGAAATTTTCCTTAGTACGTATATTACAGCTTATATACTGTAAACGATATTGAACCATTCTAAAACGCATCCTATACAACAGAAGTGGTGTTCAAAATCAAGAAATGAAAATGCTTGCCGAAACCAATTTATTCCAAAGTAATATTTTAGAAAGACAAAAATATATATTTCAGGGAAATCCACACAGACAGATTGTCGTCTGCCTGGGGTCATCTATAGAGGAAACAGAAACGTGACGAAATCCGGAATAGTCTGTCAAAGATGGGATTCACAGATCCCACATCAACACACTTATCACATGTTTCGTCTAGCACAAGAGAACTACTGTAGAAACTTTGACAGAGAAGAACCATGGTGTTACACTAGTAACTCTAGTGTTCGTTGGGAACTTTGTGGTTGAACGTTTGTGGTAAGTGTATGGAATCGACATAGTTTAATAGTATTAATTAACAATTACCAATATTAATTAACGATTAACAATTGATGAACAATATTAAACAAATTTTGTTTGATAAAAACTTAATCATTATCATAACTAGAGCCGAGCTCGTTGCAAAACAACGAGTAGGTCTTCCGTCGGAGCTACGGACAGAGAGAAATGACCTTGAGTCAAGGTCATGTTACGTTCTAATGATAAAGCAATCTTTTAAGGGTAGATATCATCTTATTATGTTTTACGATTAAAAAAGTGATAGTAAAGGAATGTTTGCGACCTTGACCTTGTCAAAATGACCTTGGGCCACACCATGACACAAGATGGTGATGAGCATACCCAATTTGTGTGCTACTGTATTGACAAATTCACACGTTTTTTTCAAACAATGCATCCAGTCAAAATATCTTATCCTAAATGACCTTGATTCAAGGCCATAACACACTCTCCATGATTTAAGCCATACCTTTTTTTAGAAAGGCCTTGTCACAGCTAATATACATGTGTAAAAAGTTATGGTCAATTTTAAGCAATGTTTAGATTTTGGAAAAGCCGGATAAACTTCAAGGTCAAAGTTCATGATATACTAGTATTTGATATGATTTTATCACAGGTTACGTACATGACATTGTGATGTTTGTGCAATATGAAAGCCCTATCTCTCCTCATTAAAAAAATTATGATCAAGCCTCAAGGTCAAGTTGTCAAAAATCAGTGTATTTAGAAAAGAGTTGTCTTAGGTAATTCACAGGGATAAAATAAAAGCCCTATCTCTTCTCAGTCAAAAGGTATGAGTATTGTTAATGTTTTTGAAAAGCAGGTCAAACTTCAGGGTCAAAGGGTAAAAAATTAGTGAATTTTAAAAGGTGTTGTCACAATTAATACATTTTTATAAAATGGAAGCTTTCAAAAGTTATGGTCAATTTAAAGTAAAGTTATTTTTTTTAAGTAGGTCAAGCTCCAAGATCAAGGTCACAGGGTCAAAAATCACAGTATATTTGAAAATCAGATGTCACAAATAATGCTCATGTGAAATATCAAAGTCCTATTTCAACTCATTCAATAGTTATTATCAAGTTTAAAGTTCTCGTGACAGATGGACAGACTGGCTGACGAATAAGGTTTAATGTTCCCTAAAAAATAAATACATGTAATTTGAACATGATAGATTGAGAAGTACGAATAATTAAAAAAAATTACACAATAGAATATATTAGAATATAAATCAGGTTTCCTACATGAGATTTCCTTAAAGACTTATTAATACATATTATTCAAGAACATGCAATACATGTTCTTAGAGGTTCAAGACGCGGAGACCGGTCATTTCGATGAGATGTCTCGTTACGGGGTTGGTGGTGCCATCAAAGGATTTAATTCGCCTGATTCCACCTCTGATTTTTTTTTTTAAAGTCTGTCTTTGCGCTGCTAGTGATTTATATTGTTTAAACATAGTAAAAAGGAATTTGTCACTAAGTATTTATCTAAGGAATTAGTGTCAATCCTCTACATCAAAGAGCGTCTGTCTTGTATGTATATGATATAAATTGCGTAAATGTGTTAATTGAAATTTGAGTGAATCCCGTATGTTGTATGAGAGAGTTTTTAGATCCGCCGTGGACTATCCCGGACGTGAACATTAGATGTACAGGACATTCCTTCATCAAGAAAATATAGTTTTACTCTGGACTATTCCGAGTTACCAAAACGTTTAACTTTTTATTGCTTGACTTTCGTTTAATAAATTTTCATCAAAAGTTCACTTGTGTTAATTTAACCAAATATATTCTATTAAAATAATGATTCCATCTTCTTTGTTAACTTTAAATTGCTTGAAATATAGTGTAAAAATCCAGAATGAAAAAAATGAATGTTAGGAATGAAATTATTAAAAGTGTCGGAAAAGCATTGCAAAATTCCGGAAATCGAACGCAGTAAAAACTGTACCCCCCCCCCCCCTTACCCAAAGAAACTAATACATGTATCCACTTCGATGCTCGAATGAACACTCTAATCGGCACAAATTTTAGAAATTAAAACGTTTATATATAGGAAAGTTTAGTGACGCATACTAATCTTTTTTTCATTTATTTGACGACCTGTGAATAAAAAAAAAGGTCGCGTATGATTGTTGGTTAACATTATAATAGGTTATGGACTAATCATGGATTTCAACACCAGTCCTGACCTGTACGTACCTGAACAAACTAACCAACTGACATTCTCGACTCTGAAGGAAAACGTATCATTTGAGGGAAGGGGGGTTACGTATCGCGATGAGAGGAAATTTAATTATCTCTTTTAGTCCAATAAACACGAAAGAATGGCTTGGAATATTTGTATGCAACTACATGGCTTTCTCGGAAACAATTTTGAATTTGTTAAAAAAAATTTCTAATTATTCATTTTTTTTCTCTCGTATTCTGAAAGCTTGGAATGTATATATTTTGGGGGCTCTTCCGTATAAAACAGCATGTATTTAGTTACCATCATGTACCCGTAAAATCGTATCATAGTGATATTCTTTTTATTCGAGGAAATAAAAGGAATACATTCGGTACAATGCAATTATAAGTTATGTATCAATTCATGCAAATCTCCAAGTTGCTTCATTTACGATTTTCATGAGAATTGGAAACGTCACTTCCACTTACAATTTACTGTGCAATGTTTATAGGTATTTGCTAATTTAAACAACATCGCAAATTTTTCTGATATAAAGCAATTAGAATAACTTGATATAGGCCCGTATACATGTTACGATTGCAATTACTTCAAAGTGGAGGGGGAGACGGGGCCTAAAAAATCGTCGTACTACGTGTGTGCCTTTCCAATAATAGAATCATCCGCACAAATCAAAAACAAGTTGCAGTATTGATATCCCCAATTTTTTTAAATAATGAGACTATAATGGACTTCACAAGGGTAGAATTAAACATTAATTAAACATGTTTATGGTACATGTGCAATTAAAATCACTATCAAAATTGGCAGAGTTATCGATAGGTCATCCTGTGTCACCCTTCAGTGTAACCGATGAACTCGTCCATAGATACCTCAGCAGATGAGAAAAGCGCGCGTAAACGCAGCACCTTTTAGAATAGAATCCGACATTGAACACTTTTAAATCAGGTTCAAGAAAACCTTAAAATTTGTGTATAGAAATATTCTTACGATTAGTGCAAATGACATGTTTTCTTGATCTTAAATCTAGGACTCTAGTAAAAATCAAAGAGCGGTAATGTTGACCTCACGAATGCATACAGTTCAATGCGCGATCGATAAACGGGTTTCATAACCATGTGATAACTGTACACACAAAACACGCACACTGTACACACGAAACTTTCAGGGTCCGAGGAAAATTCACGATGCATGAATTGAATGACAGTGAATTATCTTAAGCTTGAATTTTTTTAAAAATAAATAATGCTACATTGAATATTAATACTTAAAAGTATTTTTCCTCTCTCCCGTCTTGTTCTTCACACTAAACACAGGGAGAAAGTTGTCTCTGAATAATCTGTATGACATCCAGCTAGAGAATACGTTAAAAATCTTATTTCAACAAAGTTTAACATTCAATTTAGCTAGGTATATTATTCTTATCCAGATAATTTCAGTTATACGTGTTATACGCGTACGCATATAGAATTCTTCTTCACTTGCCGTATAAAATCACTTACCTGTACATGGACTATAAAGTTTTCTGCTCATCTAATAAAACATGACTAGAACAAAATAACGTTTTCATGAGATGAATAAGATGCTAAAGAACCCATTTCAAATCGATAATCATATCGAAACATTTACCGTTTTTAAGTTATAAAGCAAAAACTTTCGAGCGACCTTGGCCCCAAATTTGAGGGGCCAGCCCCTTTTTAATGATGTCAAATGATAGATCTTAAAATTATGCACAATATTTGTGAAACATGTCTTAACAAATTATTTTTAGTTTAAAAGATACATAAGGAAATAGATGTAAATTTTTGCGCTTTTAGGCATTCTTATTGTAACCAAGCGGGAATGGAAAACGCAGGTTCAGTTTAATAAATTTATTTGGAAATGAAAAAGCAATGGCAGATCTACAAATACAAAAACATATATACAATATCATAATACACATAGACACTGAGACAAAATACTTTTATTTCCTATTCACTTCAAAAATAAGAAAATTTAAGTTTACTAAGCCCAAAAACGTCAAAATCATAGTTTAAAATACCTTTCTCTCAAAAATATGAAAAACACTTGAGCTTATAACTTGGACTTAATAAATAAAATGCAAAAATTTAATAGACTTTTGTTTCTGCCGCGGATTTGACGGTTTCGAACGTACACTTTGTCATCAGTATTCAATTCCGGGTCAAAGGCTTTTCTGTCGTTGGTCGACTTCCTGTTTTTGGCCATCAGAGACGTATGATCACTTGCTTTGTCGAACGCGTATTTTAGTCGGTCCTGGTGAGATTTGATCCATTCGTCAGTCGTCATTTGATCATCATCGTCACTGTCCAAAGCTCCAAGTAGAAAATCGATGGGTATCATAATCTTGGGATGACGTCCAAACATAAGATAAAACGGGCTGTATCCGGTTGTTGAATTCTGTGTTGCGTTGTAGGAAAATAGTAATTCGGGCAGATGTTTTGGCCAATGTCGCTTTCGGTCAGGTGTAAGACTCTTCAATAAGTTGTGTAGGGTTCTATTAAATCTTTCGCACTGGGCGTTTCCTTCTGGGTGGTAAGGTGTGGTTCGAGATCGTGTAATTCCATACATCCTACACAGTTGAGCAATGATATTTGCTTCAAAATTTCGGCCTTGATCCGAATGAATACGATCGGGAACACCATACTTGAAAAACCATTCGTTTAAAAGAACATTCGCAACGGTATCTGCTTTCTGGTCCTTTGTTGGAACAGCTTGCGTAAATTTTGTAAAGACATCAGTCATCACAAGAACGTTTTCTTTTCCATGCGCTGGTTCCAAAACAGTAAAATCGATTGCTAGAATTTGCAGAGGTCTAGATGCGATGAGATGGCTCATTGTAGTGCGTATAGCTGGTTGAGGCATCTTGGAAATTACACAACGTTCACAACGCTTACAATAATCCTTCACAGAATTGAATATTCCAGGCCAATAACATCTTGAACGAACAGCAGAAAATGTGCGCTCTATCCCTTGATGGCCCAAGTTGTCATGACAACTGAATAACACTTTTTCACGTAATGATCTGGGAAGAATAAGTTGTTTTAAATCTCCTAATGTAGGATCTGTTACCACTCTGTAAAGAATTCCTTTCACAACTACAATTTTATCCCACTGTCTTACTAATGTAATCACAGATCTTGGTAATTTTCTGATTTCTGTTTTCGTTGGTTTAGATCCTTTATTGAAAATCTTCAGAAATGTTGCTAAGTTTGAATCAGCTGACTGAAGAGACTGTATTTCATCTGGTTTAAGAGATGGAAAAGTGTCGTAAACTTCATTCACAATTACACTTGAGGTACTTTGTTTCTGTAGATCCGAGGGTAGTTTCGTAGAATCGGAGAACTTCTCTAGTAGAATCTCTAAATCACTTTGCCGCGATGAATCATCAGGATCACTGATACGTGAAAGAGCATCTGCGTTTTCGTTATGGCGGCCTGGTCGGAATTTCACATCAAAGTTAAACATAGCCAACTTTGAAATCCAGCGTTGTTCAATTGCACTGAGTTTTGATGTGTTAAGATGACACAACGGGTTGTTATCAGTGAACACTGTGAATTTTGATCCCAATAAGTAATCTTTGCCCAGGTTAATGATAGTAATTCCAGTTTTCGAGAACTATAATTTTGCATGTTCCTTTCACTTGGTCTCAAGGATCTGCTAGCATAGGCGATGACATGTTGTTTTCCGTCTTTGATTTGCGATAGAATGGCTCCTAATCCTAACATACTAGCGTCTGTTTCAAGAATAAACGGCTTTTGGAAATCTGCATAAGCTAAGATAGGAGAACTCACAAGAAGCTTTTTCAATGTTGTAAACGCATCGTCACACTGAGAATTCCATTTATTTCCAAACGGTTTCCTTGGATAAGGTGTAAACTGCTGGGACAACTTGTGTAATGGCGATGCTATATTACTAAATCCTTTCACAAAACGTCTATAGTACCCCGCTAATCCAAGAAATGACTTAAGTTTTTTCACAGTTGTCGGTTTTTCAAAATTTTGTACGGCACTTATTTTTTCTGGGTCAGTTTTGATTCCCTCGGAGGATATGACATGTCCGAGATAACGAACTTCACTTTGAAAAAAATTGCACTTTGACATTTTCAACTTTAATCCATGTTTCCGGATGATTCTAATCACTGTCTCTAATCGCTTCAAATGTTCTGGAATGTCTTCTGAATAAACGATAATATCATCCAAAAACACAAGTAAAATGTTAAATATCTCATCCCTGAAGCAGTGTTGCATTAACCTCTGAAACGTCGCAGGGGCGTTGCACAAACCAAACGGCATACGAAGATATTCATACAGACCCATTGGCGTTGTGAATGCCGTTTTTTCGATATCATCTTCATGGACAGCTACTTGGTTATAGCCACAGGTAAGATCCATTGTCGAGAAAAATTTTGCACCACATAGAGCATCAAATGATTCTTTTACTCTGGGTAGTGGATAGGCATCTTTGTGAGTTTTGCTGTTAAGTTTACGGTAGTCCACACATAAGCAGAGCGAATTATCTTTCTTTCTGACTAACACAATCGGTGATGCGTATGGACTAGTACTCTCCCTTATAATATTGTTGTTCAACAATTTACGAATATGTGATTTCACTTCCTCATATTGTGATGGGGGTATTCGTCTGTAAGGTTGCACTATAGGCTGATCGTCTGTTGTCCGAATAGTATGTTTTATGGCTGTAGTATATCCTATGTCATCATCATTTTGAGAGAATACATCTTGATTTCGGTAGAAAAGGTTGCGAATTTCTTTCATCTGTGTAGGATCTAAATTCAACTTTTCCATTTCCGGTGGAATTTTGAAATCACTTGTCACTTCCTCTGAATTTGTGGTTTCACTGCACATAAATTCTTGTTGAACAAAAATCTCTTCAGTATTTCCTTTTCTAGTGAATTCGATGTTAGATGAATTTTCAAGTACATCGCCATTGACAAGGACGGCAACTCTTGTTCTGGGTGCTAACCACACATCGTCAGTACCAATATTTGCGATACGAAAGCATAGAAATCCACGGTTCACTTTACTAAGAGTCCGGACAACGATAATGTTTGATGACAAATGCTGAGTAGATGTTAACGGTTCTACCATGGCTTCATGCAGTCTTGGCATCTTTGGTGCTGTACCATTGAGTGACAGTGACAGATTTTCCCGGAATGCGTACTGGAGACTTTGCACAGACTTTAACATATCCTATGACATCACGTTTAAGATTTCTGTCACATGCTTTGAATTGTTTTTTTAATTTGTAATTTGCTGAAATTTCTTCAACTTTTTCTGTGTACTCTGCTCCGTGTTGCGTTTCTAATAGACTCTTACACAGTGAAATCGTGTTCATTCCCAGAATGGCCGGAATGTTTTCCTTACGCTAACGTGTTTCTAAATCAACGGAATTTTTCACAACTAACACACCCACTTGCTGTAACTGTTGACCCATGACCTCAATGTTGACCTCGATGTATCCAATAAACGGTATGGAAAGTCCGTTAGATGCTTTCAAAGAAAACACAATGTCTGTATTTAATTTCGTTGCTGACTTCAGATGTTTCTCATAAAATGATTCTGTCACTGTAGAAACTGATGATCCAGTATCAACTAAACAATTAACACTAACACCATTCATTGTCACAAATACTGAAGGACATTTACCAACTAAACGTGTGTTCATTTTCCATGAGTCCGTTTCACTTCCCTCTATAACGGGACTCGGCATTACGAAGGGCTTTTGTTTTCCTGTTCAGAATTTGTAGAATCCGGTTTTGTTGGGCATTCATTAGCTTTGTGTCCCTGCTTTTTGCATCGGTAACATGTAAGCATGGTAAGTGGTCGATCATAATAATACCAGTTGTTGTCGTAGTATTTTTGTTTGGAATTGACAACTTTTGTTAAATTTTCTATCTGACACGATTGTTTCTTCAATGCGTCGGTAAGTTCTTTGATTTTCTTTTCACTTTCACTTTCCGTTTGCTTCGTTATTTTTTCTGTCGATACTTCCGTTTTCTTTTCACTCTCGGACTCCCGGTTTTGTTCAATTGATTTCTTCTCCAGTGATTCTTGAAACGAGACTTCGCCATGTTCATCTTCTTCTGACCAGAGTATAGCCTCTTCTCTAAGTTCCCTAAACGTGATATCCGGTTGCGTGCGCAGAAAACGTTTTAGATGTTTCCGTAGATACTGGTCTCTGACATTTTCTGAAAAATGTTCACACAATGTTCTATCTTGGTTTCCGAAAACTGACGAGTCTTTCCGAGTAATTCTTCTAATGATATCCATCAGACCGTAAGAATATTGACGCAGTGTTTCAGTTTCATTCTGTTTTCTGTCAAGAAATTTCTTCTGTAATTTAATAGCACTGTCTCTATCACCGAATACATCCCGCAAAATTTTAACCATATGTAGAGGGTCTTTTCGTACATCACCTGACAAATACTTGATTTCGTCTCGCGCATTTCCAGATAGATTTTGGTAAATTAGATCCGCCCCTTCTTCTTTAGTCATACCACGTGCTGCATATTGAACATTTTCTATCCAGTCCTCTATATCCATGTTATTGCCGGTGAATTTCGGAACAGTGCAATCTAGCTGCACATAAACAGTTTATGGTTCTTTTGGTTCGTAATTTGTTTTCCAGCCCATTTCACTAAGTTGATTCTGCAGACCTTTGATTTCTTTCTGTAACGACTTTACAGTTGGATGACTCGCCATTGTAACAGCCGAGAATGGTATTCACTATCAGTACGGGTAGTTTACGCTCGAGTAAACATTCCTTTCCCACGATGTTTCATTGATGTAATGGAATTTGAAGTTCTACTCACGTTGTTGGAATCTTACATGTAATTCTCCGTTGTCACCACTAGCCATTGCTTTAGTTCCCGGCGACGCCAAATATAACCAAGCGGGAATGGAAAACGCAGGTTCAGTTTAATAAATTTATTTGGAAATGAAAAAGCAATGGCAGATCTACAAATACAAAAACATATATACAATATCATAATACACATAGACACTGAGACAAAATACTTTTATTTCCTATTCACTTCAAAAATAAGAAAATTTAAGTTTACTAAGCCCAAAAACGTCAAAATCATAGTTTAAAATACCTTTCTCTCAAAAATATGAAAAACACTTGAGCTTATAACTTGGACTTAATAAATAAAATGCAAAAATTTAATAGACTAAGAAAATTACCTTTCAAGTGGTGACAACGGGCAGCTGGTAATAAGTAAGTTAAATTTCCCGCACTGACAGGGATGGGCCCATGCCTCAGTTTATATAGCAGAAAAACCGGTTAAACAAGGGGGTACAAATTTACTGGCCAATGAGATTTTGTGAGTAGAATTCATGAATGGAGACTACTATCAAATATGGCATATAGTAAATTATGGCTCACTAAGTTATTCAATAAAGATAAAAAAAAATTATTTTAAATAAATATGACTCCGCCACATTATTTTTGACCCCTATCTAGCACCGTTTTGAGCGCAGAAATCGAAAAAGAAAAACCGATGTGCACAACTTCAATTCTTCTAGTATTTAAATGCAGTAGACATTCTGCTCCAGCTTTTGTCGTTTCTGAGCCTTTGTCTGGAAACAAACAGCACCAAATTTTCAATTAAAGGGAAATAACTCAAATGCGGAAGGGAATTTTTGAAATGTATGAAAACATTTAAATTGAGTTTTGTAACGTCCAAAAACTCTGAAAATTTGAGCGAAATCCGTTAAGAAATGAGCGAGTTACGAGGTCTCAAAGTTGGCGTCTAGGAAAAAAAAAAGAATAATAGGAATAATCTTAACCATCAGAATCAGTAGAAGGTCTTCCGCCTGAGCGGAAGACCTTAAAAATAAGAATTTAAGCCAGCTTTCGTTCGCTTGATTTTTCATTGCATACATTTCCCCACATTCGTTTCAGAATCGCCATGTCTTAACCAATCATTTTACAACCCGAGATTAACATCGAAGTGCCTCTCTTCTGACCAAACTGGTGATAAATTCTGCAAGTAAGATGGATTTTCTCAATAGTTGACATTTTTGTTAATCTTAAAAAAAATTATTTAACGTGATGTATATTTTATTTAGACGGGTATGGAAAATAGTTCAATGCTTAGGGAATGGTATTGTAAAGTCTTCAGGAATATCATGTTCTGGAATACGGCTGAAATCTATCGCTCTCCAAAATCAGAATACTATTGAAAGGTTAATGGGAAGGTCAATCTCTCAGTGTAAGTTATTTATTTTTACTGCATAAACACAAACACACATGAGCAAACACCTCATTGACATACATTTGCACAAATTAAACACGCTTACAAAAATAAACGGAACCGGCGACCAAAAATAAAATTAGGCAATCTACATGTACATACTTTTTATTTCGTCCTGATTCAATATATTTAATTAACCATTTTATAGTTATTGATACCGGTAGTTGAAAATGAAGAAAACTAAACGGTGCGTGATCAGGTACCCGTGTTTGCACATTCATAGGCAGACACTTTCAAATTTTTGTTGCCCCAACTATACTGTTGGGTTCGGAGGTCCCGTGTCCAGGTAGGTGCTGGCACGAAAAAAGATCTTTCCCTGCTCAATAGCCCTAAGTGCCGAGCATAGGACAAAACTCGAAGCTTTCCATCGGCAAGTGGTGGCTTCTCAATATGAATGAAAATTCTCGACAGGGACGTTAAACAACATACAATCAATCAATCAATCTTTTTGAAAAAAAAGATGGTATCGGAACGTTCAATCGAGAAAACACATCAAATCCATTAAAAGTAAAAAAAAAATCTTAAAAATACCAAGTTCTATTGATAAATGAGTTACGACAGCCTTTTGATATCAGAGCCATCATGATGCATAATTCATCGAAACCGACTTTTTTCACGTAACTGTTTTCATTGCATTATGAAAAAATGAAGAATTTTCACAACATTTTAATTATGTTCAGATCTCGCTGTTGGACATAGAAAGCGGTCTTTCGGATGATACCGTATAAATTAAGGTCCCGTGTCGCCGAAGGTCCTGGCTTGAAAAAGATCCCTCTCAGAAATGCTCTACAGTCGTTAGTGCCGAGTATATAAAACGTGCAGTTGTCCACCGGAAAGTGGTAGCGCTTCAATTATGAATATGATTGTAAAATCTTTAGAGAGATGTTAAAATTTAATTGAACAAATAAACAAATTAGATAAACATTCTTAAGAGAAGTCGAGAAGATACAAATAACGGTTTAAGGGAAGATTGTCGATATTCTGGTTACATTTCATTTGTATTAATCGCAAAAGTTGAATTTTTTTCTTTTTTTATTTATATTAAAAAGGAGTATTTACGTACAGATCTGCGTAAAAACCATGCGAGATATGATAGTAGTTGATATATGAGAGTTCTAAGAATTCAATGTTTTTCCAGAGACAGTTTTCCCTTGAACTAATAATAATGAATGCGAAATTTAAAAACAAAATTGGTTCATGGTTGCAATGGAATCATGGTTAAAAGAAATCCCTTTTTTGTCTCTCAAAATTATTATAAAAAATGAATTTAGTTATATCTTTTACACAATCAATGACTTGAAGAATTTTTCAAATGTTAGCTAAATTAATAATAAGGGACTAAAGTTATGTTTTTCCAAACAGATTGCAATTATGTTAGCTTTTAAAAGCTTCCAATCTAAGGACAGATATGGGCTAAAAATCCGTAGAAAGTGTTTTTACTCTCTTATTAAACGGTCAAAACAATGATAATAATAAAAAAAAAATAAATATAGGGCGAATATAAAATAACTTATAAATATGCTAAAAATTCAGGAAAAATAGAGAACATTCGGATTAGCCAAAATCCATTTTTGTTAAACTATTTGTGTCAATTTGGTAATATTATCTTATAGACCTTATATGGTAATGTCTTTTTATGCAAAAAGAAAATCGTTTAATTTTTGTGAAAATAGACGACCGTATCGCATGATTGGATGCAGTCATTTTTAATCTTATTTTACTGTTAAAGGTGTTCAATCTCCATGCAAGGGACTATATTTTAAAAGACTGAGGAAGTATGGAATCCCTTGCTCTCGAACACTTCGAAGTAAGAAAATCAACTTCAGAAGCACCGTGTCGGTAAATAATTATGTTGACAAGCTATGATTTTTGCTTAAATCCATAAAAAGTAAAGTTTTATCCCGAAACATAACTGCAATAAGATACTGTTATTAACTCTTTAATGCTTTAATGTAAGAAATATGAGATACACAAAATTCTGTTGTCTTCTTCCATGTTAAAGTCGTACCTTTCTTGACACACAGTGCATTGACCAAATGAGGAAAAATACTTCTGTCATCAAATTCCCCTGCAAATAAGACTGATTTTTAAAAGTTTGTCAGCAATAAAATTCATGAGCACCATTCAAAATCAAGATTTTTTCTTGTTGTCACTTCTTTGTCTTCAGATGTAGAAAAAGCAAATGATGAATACAGATACATTGCTTTACACTTTTATTCGGTACCAAGTATTTCTTCCACAAAATTTTTAGTTTTAATATATTAATAAATATTACAATGTATTCTTTAAGAATGAAATGATTGATTGATTGATTGATTGTATATTGTTTAACGTCCCTCTTTATAAAAAAGAGTGAAATGAATATATATATATATATATATATATTTAATTCTTTCTGTTAAAAAGATTTATACTATTTGTCACGCAGAAAATAGTAACTGCTTTGAATGTGCTCTAAAAATGTTAGAACTTCATCATACGAATATTTAAAAAAATGTGAATTTGAGCAATCTTCTGTCTTGCAGTTGTTAGAGAGTTCATTCTAAAGTCGCAGAGTAAGTAATTGATCCATGTGAGATCTCAGAATAAGTAGAAATCAATATAGTCAAAAACTAAAAAAAAGAAAAAAAGAAACACGGTAGAAACTGTCTCATCCTTCGAAATCATTCTCGTTGTGGAGTCCGACCTTTCTTTCTACTGTGAAATCACAAATTTTTGTGGGGGTGTAATGTTTGTTGTTTTCTAGGTTTGAAGAGACCCACGAATCCATGTCCAACACGAAATGTAAAATGTGACATGCATATCTACTCAACAGTTCTTCAAATCCCCACAAACCACGATTTTTTGAATTTAAACTATTTCTAATGACTTCACATTATGTAATCCCACACATTCGGAAAGATGCAATTAAACTCGTTATTATGACAACAATAAATTGCTTACTGAAAAATCTTTTTCTTTTTTTTTTTAGTAATTTTCAGCTTGTAGCAAATTGTATGGTTTCCAAAATCATTGATGAAAACAATTCTACTTGTTTGACCGAGGATAAAGCTTCTACAGCACAGCTGTTTGTTTATTATTTACCACCAACGTACCATGCTCTTTTCAAAAGATGTAAGTGTATTCATTTTTTTTAAGTTTTACTAAAAGCTACTTAGTTTTTTTTTCAAAACGAATCAATTGAATATTTCATGATTTTGTATTTTATAAAGTTCTTTGAATTTGTGAATAAGTGCAGAATAATACATCCCCTTTTCCATATTACATCTTGTACATTTAAAAGAACTCTTTTAAAGACATCCTCATGACACTTCGAAAAAAGCTTAAAGCTGAACATAAATCGTAAAAAAAATGTCCGACATATTTGTTGGAGCTCTTGCAATATCTACAGACATCTAAAAGTAGAATAGATCACTTAGTCACTGTTCTTTGAGATGAACTGTCACTGCCGTATGCTATATAATACTATGTAGCGGTGAAAACGCATACTTTTTCCAATCTAGGAAAGCAAGATACCAAATACACTTACAACAGTTGCATAGGTCAGTGCAGTATTCAAACAAACACAAACAAAGGCAGTTCAAGATAACAAGCAAAAATACGGGTTGCCATACCACGCCGATACATGTACCTGTGACAATAAAACAGTCAGTTGTAACAAATACAATGAGTATATACACTGTACCTTGGTGTTGATGTACGTATCGTAGATAATGGTTCGAAAATGGCGAATGTATATTTACGAGTCGTGTTCAGTTTTAAGTGTACAATTTAAATAACAGAATGTGAATAATAAATGTTTTTTATTTAAAAAGATAAATAGTTTTTTTTCATTAATTTAGTTTCTTTTTCAAGAAAAATCAGATTGAATTATTTGCTTATTATGAAGAGAGATAATTTGTTTCCCATAAGGGCTTAATGTTATGAAAAATGCAGGAATAGCCTTAATACGTATGAATTAGCCTACATATATTTGCATTTTCAGGTGAAGCAAAAATATCTGAATTTAGTGCAGTTGGAAAAGGTATTTCTTTTAATTAATTAATATACAAAAATACATATTTCAATAACATTTCGACTGCAAGCTAGACAATAACAAACCTGAACTTCGAAAAACAATTCTAAATACCTTGTAAAATTCAATTATACCTGTAATGAGGTGATCGGAATCTGAAGATCTAGTGAACCGTAATAGTTCATTTTTTTGTATGACAGACTTTAGAAAATATATTCAATCTTATGGAAATTCGGATAAATCTTGTTTTCATTTTTATGCGATAATCTTCGTATGTTTCTAATAATTACATGTAAATGCAATTAAGCTGGTATATCGAAAAACTAATGTACTCTCATTTTAATTTGTAAAAATAATAACAAATGTAACAAAAATTCATATTATGCCTTTTTGAGATTACCTTATTTCCTTAGATTCACAAAGTCTAGTCCAGGACGTTAGAACAACTACAAAGCTGACGCCATTAATTGGTAAGAAAAAGATAAATATGATAAAATGTAAAGTAAGAAATAGGAATAATGATTTCCCTGTATACATACTCATGAACGTCTAATTATAACACAATTAGCTATTGGATTAAGAAGACTTTTGCAAGTTTATCGTTTCATTGTAAAGTCACAGCAAAGGCAAAAACAAATTCAATTACAAAGATCTCAGAGCCAAGATGGTGAAAGCTCACATAGTCATTCTATCACAAAGGATTCAAAGCTAAGTTCGTAAAGACTCTTGTAGTCCGTCTCGGACCTAAGATGTTAAAAGCTATTGATACTCGGTGCGCACATCTTTTGTACAAGAAGCTGCATCATAGGGATCACATATTTGGTAACAGCATTACTGGGTTAGAGTGTCATTTCATCAATATTAATATAGTCCGCCCATCACTGAAGTTCTGTCTCACATCCCCTAAAAGTATATGGCAATGGCGTCCACTATTTACATTAACATCTTCTTCAGTTAAATAGATGACTGCAGCTCTGCGCAAAATCTGATTGAAAAGTGTCAATGTTCGACATGTTCGAGAACAACACATCGTAAAAACTAATTGTCCGTCAAATGAGGACGCTCACTTACAGTATCCAATTTCCCAGAGTTTGTAAACAAGTTCTTAATTTAGATACCCGTATTATTGTCCGTCGCTCGAACCACTGATAATATCAATAAAATTTGAACCGCGTTCAAACGGGGAATTGTATACGAATAAGTTTAATTCGAATTAATTTACAGAGCTATAAATTTTTCTTAGCATTAACTCCGTGTAAACGCCAAGCTAAGCTAATTCGAATTAAATATTAACGCAAGCGTAAGGGCAGAATTAAGTCACAGATCACATGTCGGTGTTCAGATAAATGTACTTCTGAAATATGTCAGTGAAAAACTAAGGGAAAAAAATCACTAAAAAAGTTCAGACAATGCGACTGAATGAGGAGTCTTTATTGATTTTTCTCGAGATGTATCTTAAAGGAAATGAGTTTAATGTACTTTTTAAAAATGAAATAAATTTCTGTGAAAAATGTTGATCGGTAAAATTAAGTTTTAATGGTTATTCTGAGAACTAAAAAATAAACGAAATGGTAGGACAAAATTTGTTGTGCTAGGTATGAAAACGCATTGGGAAAAATTTGTTAAAACTTCTGAAAATATTATCTTAAAAAATCAGTATCAATTACATTTCAATCCCTGGACCGTTTTTTAAGGTTGCTATGCTTGAATTATGCTATGCCTGGATTAGAAGTAATGCGCAATAATATGAGAACATAAGCTGTGTGTGTGTGGAGGACCTTTAAGCACAAACCATTTATCTACACAGTATTCAGACATAATAAATATGTTTCCAGAATTTCAAGCATCTTCTTCTCCTGAGCATCCAGACACAGCGACTGATGATAGCACACATTCGTCTTTAGCACATTTAGCAACATCGACCAATGGTACTACAAGGTCTCCTGAACATCCAGCTATTACACCAGATGCTACCACAAGCTCTCTTCCTAGCTTACTCAGAGTGAATCTAGGTACTGGTATCACAAAGTTTTACCTAATGTGGTAATCTTCTTAATCTTGTCTTGAATGCTTCTTTATATCATATATTTACAGATTGTCGTTTGCCTGGGATCATATATAGAGGACGCAGGAACATAACTGAATCCGGTATAGTGTGTCAAAAATGGGATATACAGAGTCCACACAAACACACTTATGATATAATTCGGCTTGCACAAGAGAACTACTGTAGAAACTTCGACAGAGAAGAGCCGTGGTGTTTCACTAGTAACTCTAGTGTTCGTTGGGAACTTTGTGGGGTGGAAGTTTGTAGTAAGTGCATTTGAAACTATATATTACAAGGTTGTGCAAAGATGCTAGCAGTGATTGCTCACATAGTTCAAAAAGATGAGGAAATAGAACATTATACATGTTTTCAATTGCTGTTTGCAAGAAGAATATCGAGATCACAAAAAGTATTCAATCTCAAAGTCTATTAAAAAATACAAAATAAGAGCAGAGGAAACACGGACCTCCGAAACATCAGAAGTGGGATCAAGTGCCATGGAGGAGTGAGCATCCCCTGCTGACCGGTCACATCCGCCATGTGCTCCTTGTCATGATCAGGAAATAACTGAAAAATCCGTTGTCAGTCCAGTATGTAAACAATGGTCTAACAATAAGTATGGAAAACGTCAGTCAGCATTTGACACAATGATAAATTGTATTTGTGGACAAGGTCATTGTATCGACCATTGAACTTACGAAATTATTACTTTAAACGAAACTGCTGATATTCTTATTTTCATCAACTTGCTTGTCAATAATCTATCTTGTTTCAGAAATAAATGTTCATACGTTGAGCAAGCTCTTGCTTATGGAATCAACTGAGATATATACTCTCCTTATGCAGGTGATGAAAGATTATTGCTGCATTGACGATAGAAAATTTAAAGTCATCACGTTCATCATATAGCTTGGTTGTTATATTACCATAAAAGTCTTTTTCAAGTAAAATATCCAGGTTTGAAACAGATGTGTCAGACTATGTGATATCTTTTATCTCAAACTCACTAAGATATATCGTATCGACATAGGAATGGAAATTACCATTGTTAATAAACAATACGTCGATCTAAATGTCAAGTTGACGGCCACAACAAGTGTTTTCTACTTTTCACGCACAAGATTTTGCACAAATTCTGCTTTATATGAATATAAAAATAGGTCCTTCACTACTGTCAATATAATTAAAGATAGTTACATGATTATGATTTGTATATGCCACATAGATGTTGTCAATCAGAAACTCAAGCATCTTTTTTATGTCAACTTCAGAGTATTTGTGTGTGCAATCAGAGTGTGCTTTAACAACCCCCCCCCCCAGAAAAAAATTTAAGTTTCATATATATATATATATATATATATATATATATATATATATATATATATATATATATATATATATATATATATATATATATATATATATATATATAATGGAATTTTTTGAGCATCAACATCTGATTCCCACTACTTCTTGAATATAAAGTTTCTCCCCCCACATTATATATATATATAAAGAGCCATTTTAAATTTTTTGTTCCAGTTTAACATGTGTTTGAACACGACTCATAAATAGGCATATATTCATTTTCGATAGCATTATCTACGATACATCAATACTAGGGTATATCAACAACTATATACGTTCACCTGACTGCTTTATTTTCACGGGTATCGGCGTGGAATACATCCCGTGTTAGAAATGCTGGTTATCTTGCATTACCTTTGTTTATATTTCTGTATAGCATACGTGTTGTCTTCACCGTGTGAAAAAGGTCGACATAATTACACTGAACAGTGAAAAATAAGTTTCTGTGGCGTTTTGATTTGATATCCTTATTTTCCTCTTATGCAACTAGTAGCGGAAAAGATTTACCATCACTATTATGCATATGCACCTGCGTGTTTTTTTTTTTGTGTGATAGTATATCCTTTTATCTTAATTTTGTTAGAATTTTTGCTTTAACGAGTGTTAGATGAGATAAGAATAAGATTTTAGATTTATAATCATTTGATAACAAGTAGCACTATTCACAAAAAAAATCATACACTAAGATGTAATACATGTATCAACAACTATATATTTTCTGTGTTTGATGTAATATTTTTTCTTGTACAGTATTTACAATATATCCCTCTGTAATAGAAATAAATAGTTTTGGTGACTTAACATTCCTTTGATTAGATACTTTTAAGAATTCCAAATGTTTTGTTGAAATAATTTGGTGACAATTTTTTTACCACATTACCACACCTGACTATTTGCTATATGGAATTTTTCTTCGGACGCAAGTAAAGCTATAAACTTTTGACATTCTGGTGACAGAAGATAATTTGTTTAGGCAATCAAAACGATTGACTGAGGGTTTACTTCATATTGAGCTGCTTTTAAAATGTGCATTTGAAAATTTAAAATTCTATATACATGTGATTATAGTATGATATAATCCCTTTAGTAATTTGACACTTTTAGGAAGAAAACATGTACAACTTACACAAAGGGACCTAATGATGGCACAAGGACAATCTCAAAATTTCATCTAAATCAATTTTTCACTATTTCACCGCAGCCGAAACTGCTTCCACACCCGTGCTAATGACATAAGCGACCACACAAATTGCAGAACAATTTTTGAACATGGCACTGAACAGCAAGAGATAATGGCCCAATCACCTCATTTTCAAGCTTCAACTCATTCTATGACACCACCCCGCTCTTCTCGTGAAATACTGGAAGATTTATTTTTGATCTTAGTTTCGTATTTCTAGCCCATATCCCATATACAGTAGTAGTGACACTAAAGTGTCACATTTCAATAAAATTTTGCAAGGCCACCAATTGCCTCCAAAAGCACCCAAAAAATATTCTAGCAATACAATTACCTATAATATACAATCAAACCTTAGATTTCTCTATTTTCTTCTAATTTTTGAGACTCTACATGATCAGTACGTACTGGTTCCTGCCGAAAACGCAGGTAACAACATTGTCTTCGATTGTAAGGTTCATTACATAAATTGCATTTTAGAAGAACTTGGATTTAATTCTACAAATGGTAATCCTACTTGTACTCATACTTCCCTTTCTAAGGAAGAAATTCTTCAAAATCACGTGTCAGTTTTGAATGCTTTTAATATTCTACAGAGCCAAAATGAATTTGAACTACGATATATATATTGGATTCTGACACTTCATAAGAATCCTTACAAACAAAGATACATAGCAGGTTCCAGTAAATGTTCAACCAAGCCTCTTTCATTACTTCTCACTAAGATATTAACAGTAGTGAAGGAAAAACTTCAGGAGTACTGTGCAACTATATATTCAAGAAGTGGTGTGAATCAGATGTGGATACTTAAAAATTCTAAAGAACTCTTGGACAATTTGAAATCACAAGACTTTACAAAAATCACCAGCTTAATAACTTACGACTTTTCAACTTTATACACAACAATTCCCCACGGCAAATTAAAATCCAGGCTTTTTGATATTATTGACAGCTGCTTCTTCAATAAAATGGAACTCGTAAAATTACTTACCTCGTAATTGATCATACTAATTGTTAGTCCATTATTTATACACTGATTTGACAAGGGATTTTTTCCGTTATGTCCTGATCATGACAAGGAGCACACGGCTGGTATGACCTGTCAGCAGAGAATGCTCACTCATCCATGGCACCTGATCCCACCTCTAATGTTTCGGGGGTTCGTATTTGCTCTGCTCTTATTTTGTATTGTTTTATGGACTTTGAACTTGAATACTGTTCGTTATCTCCATATCCTTCTCCATATGAGTGAAAAATTCTCGAGAGGGACGTTAAACTATATACAATCAATCAATCAATCTAACTTTTGACTGTTGATTAATCCGAAACTATCCTCTACCGTCTCTACAATTTTAATCAACCGCTTCATTTTATATAAAAAAAATATTGCTTCTGTGGTAATCGAATTTTTGATGCTATATGCCACTGTGAGACATACTCACGTGGGTAAATTACTATGAATTAAATCATACGTGATATGCCCCTGCTAGGAAAAAGGGAACTACCCGATCACGTGCACATATGGATAATATGCCTTCAACTCCCCCACATTGATTTTTGTTAGATACGGACCCCCACCAACATGATATATATGGTTTGGCCTCATTTCTCATTTATGCCTTCTAGGGATTATTATGCTTGGCACTGCTTTATTTTGTATTTTTACAGACTTTTGAAAATAATATGTTTTTTTCATACTTTTATCCTATTTTAAGGATCACCTTGCCTCAATCAAACATTCTTTACCGAACAATTAATATCTCAGTGTCAAAATGCGGCACAACCAGATGATCAATTCTGCAGGTAAGCTCGTTTTCTCATTTTTTTTTTTTTAAATTTTTACAAGAAAGCCTAAAATATTCCAGTACACTTGTAATCAGGATACTCCATGAGCTTTACTGTGTTGTTCCCGACACAGTTAAATTTTCTCCGACACAATAACAATTCAAATTTTGTTCTCTAAAATATTTGAGATGGGATCAGGTGCCATGGAGTAGTGAGCTTCCCCTGCCGACCGGTCACATCTGCCGTGTGATGCTTGTCACTTGTACATCATGAAGATTTATGCTTAGTAATATGGTCTTTTAACTCCTGTGTTATATTAGATATTCAGGGTTGAGAAATCGGGACAATTGAAAGAAATCAGTTGAACTTATTTAAATATCTATTTTATTACATTTTACAGTTTGTAAAAAAAAGTTTTAAACATCTTCTTTTGTTAATTTTATATAGTCGTATGTGGAAAATGATAAAGTGTTTGAAGAACCAAATCGAAATTTCATCAGGTATTTCATGTTCTGGGATTGAAAGTAGATCTATTGCTTTGCAACTTGAGGGAACCATTGAGGGAGTAATGAAGAGGTCTATTTCTCAGTGTGAGTAACCTTTTTTTAACCCCTGACACAAAAAATACAGAAAACAACAACAAATAAAATATAATCATATAACATTAAATGATATGAAATAAATAAAAAAAAATTAAAAATGGATTTATAGCACAATTTTAAAACTGATAAACTTAAATTACTATCATTTATAGGAAAACAAACGTTCCAATTTTTATATCAAAATCAAATAAAATCAAATATAACATTTTCATGACTTGTGTTTGTCCCCTATAGCCCCGTTACTACATAAGATCAATAAAATGCATTTTAGGTATTCAACCTCCATGCACAGCTTCAATTGTGTCAACTATGGAAGGGTTGTCGGATTATGGAATCCCTTGTAACCAAGCCTTCCGTGTCGATTTGTCAACATCAGAAACACTCTGCAGGTATTTAATGTATTATGGTTACATGTAAGCCCCAATCTCTGTTTATTTTATAGAATGTAGATAAAACGACACTAAAAAGTCTCCAGTCTAGTAAATTGGGGTTCATGAATTACAATTGTCATTCTTTTATTTTAAATCTAGACAATTAATAGATTATGAGGAAATTTGCAGGCTGCATATAATATAGCAGTGATAAGGATTCCCTGTGCTTATGCCCTGATTGACATAGAATCTTTATATTCAAAGTCTTCAATATATCCGATATACAAGTGTCTGAGTTTTTTCCACGCACATGGCGAAAAAACCCTCACTGCATATTCTTAATATCATGAATTAATTTTGCCTTGAACGTAAATTAAACCAAACTTGAGATTATTATCCTATGACAATTGGTAATATACAAAAACAGGTATTAACATTGGTAAAAACAAAGAATTTACACCAGGATTTCATTTCAGAGAGAAAGAGAGAGAGCATAATGTAGTAAAAGAAATCTTGAGACAAAATGAATTACAAATCAATGGATGAAACAAAAGAAACTGTTCAGCCTTTAATGTACTGAAGATAACTGTGATTTACAGTAATTATTTCGCACGAAAAATTAAAGATTAGGCTTTTGTCATTCACTTTGTCTAAGAAATCCCCAAAGATCAAATCTTCATACATTCTTATTATGCATCGTTATTAGTAGGTCTGTTTTTTTCAAATCTAAGAGATAAGAAATTATATTACAAATACTTCTTTATGAAAAGAGTAGACTTTTTTGTGGCAACACTGAATTGTCCATGATATATTTGTTTTAAAGGGAGCACACAGTAGAATTTACAAGTCGACAGTCTATCCCCCGCCCCCTATGACATCTGATCCAATCTCTGTTTTTAGAGTTCCTAGACTGTCTTGTTCATATTTTGTTCAGTTTATTTATCTTGAAGTTTGTACATTGGTTCTGTTTTTTATCTACATTTTCATTTTATTTTATTTCTACAAAAGTTTGAATATCAGATTTAAATACAAATGTATATGAATGTATAACCGCTTTCAAAAGAAATCATGGTAAAATCAGGGACCTATATACTAACATAGGTCCCTGGTAAAATGTACATAGATACATGCAATAAGAGGAAAAGTTTGACTTTAATTTTTTTATGCAATGAATATCACATAAGATTAGTGAGGCAAAGAAAAGTATTTGTCATAGCTTATTATCTGTTCGAAAGTAATTTTCAGGGTGTAGCAAACTGCGTGGTTTCCAGAATTATTGATGAAACCAATGCTACGTGCGTGGCTAAAGATAAAGCTTACACAGCGAAGAAGTACGCAACACTTATACCACCAGAATATACAGCAGATTTTAAACAGTGTAAGAATCCTTTTTTTTCTTGATTCTAAAGACTGTCAAGAACGGTATCTACATAAACTGTCAAATTATATAAGCAATTTCTTAATATTAGGAAATTATAAAAATATACGAAAGAAAACCAAATATTCCATAGTTACTTTATTTCATCGTTACCTAGATCTAGGGATACAAACACTCAGCAATTTTATCATATATAAAATATATAATTCCTTCTGTACATATAAATCCTTTATTTTGCCTTTTTAGGCATACCAAAGCTATCTGAATTCCCTGTACCAGAAGAAGGTATAGTATTTAACAAATATCACATAATGCATTTTGAAAAAAACCCAGACTTGATTAACAAAAACAAGCATTAGTGTATGCTCTAATATGTATTGTATTACTTACCACATACTATTCGTATACTTTATAATAACCATGCACAACATTGATATGTAAAAAATACTTTATATTTCAATCATTTTATTAAATCATTACAAAAAGGAATGATTATCTTATTTGAATAAAGAAAATACATGTAGATGTGAATAATCGGATCAAAAACGAGGTCATATAGTTGTGTGGAAAATATATTTTTTTCAAAGCTTCCTCATTCAAAATTTTGTTATAATATACAACTATTTACTGGCTATGAGGACATAAGCAATATTACCCCCCCCCCCCACCACCACCACAAAACAACAACCATTTCCCGAGGCGCAGCCAACAAATACAGTGCCGTGCCATAAGTGTTTCTCGTTTTCATGACGTTGCAAATTCTAAGTGCATTATCTAAAGGTAAAATAAAGTTTACTTACAAAAATACCACTGAAGATGATACCTTGGAACTTTTCATACTTTGTAGCATGACGCTTGGTTTTTGAACAGCTTGTATTCGTCTAGGTATGATTCCGTATAGACACTGTATATAGCCTGGAGTCAACGAATCCCAGATTCGCAACACAGCATTTACAAGTTCTTGTTTGGATTTAATCTGGTTTAGCTCTAGCCAAAGTCTGATTTTTATCATTCCCCAGACATTTTCTATCACATTAATATCAGGCAATTGCGATGGCTAGTATAAACACGGAATATTATTGTCATTTTTTTTTCAATTTTTAGCCCGTTCAGACATGTGACATGGGCAATTGTCTTCTTGAAAAATCCAAGGAGAATTTCAAAATGTTTCGCGATAACTTGCCATAAATGATTGTCCAATATATTTATATATTTTCTGTATTTAAATTACCATCAATGGTTTTTAGGATACCAACGCCAGAGTAGGAAATACAGCCCCAAATGAGACGGTGATACGGACATCGCCATTACGCACTGAACGCAGTCCTAAACACTTGGGCGTCCACATTTCATCTGCCTTCTTCCAAACGTACACACGTTGATCAGAACCAAGAACAACTTGCGTTTCATCAGAAACTATTATATTTTTCCACTAATTATCTACAGTCCAATTTCTATGGTTTTTACACCAATCAATTCGTCTTTTTCTGTTGACAGCTGATATTGTAAGGGTTTTCGCTACTTTTTGTCGTGTGTAACTCAGCAAATGTAATTTTCTCGGGACAGACTGTTTAGAAACTTGACGAGACACAGAATGATTAAATTCTTCTGTTAAATCTCCTAAATTTTGCCTACGACCTCGAAGAACTAGCCTTTTAAAAATCCGTTCGTACTGGACACTCGTCTTTTTGGGTCGTCCGATTCGTGATTCATTTTCGATACTTTTCCGTGTTGCAGAACGTTTCAAAAACTTTGATATTGTAGATCGATCGTATCCAGTTATTTGTGCTATTTTAACTTTTATCCTACCCTCATTATATAAATGTAGCATTTGTTATTTTAGAGCATTTCTCGGCGATTTGAAGCCATGTTTTGTTTACGTCTGCTACTGTTATAAATATAGACCGGCGTGCGCAGGGGAACTCCCGTGTGACGCAGATAAGCTAACTATAATAATGTCTAAATTTAGTAGGGATTGACATCGTATTTACAGAAATATTTACATGAATGCAACTATGAATTTTGTTTTCAATAAAAGGGGGAATTAAACGTGAAACACTTATGGCACTGCACTGTAGATGTTTTTTTTTTAAAACAAACCCGTCTTTTATTGTTTTACGTCACAATCGGGGAAAAAAACAAGACGAGTACCAAAATGAAAAGTAAGGGAAAAAATCTTGCAGAAAAGGGAAGTTTCTATAAAGTATCCCTTTTAATAAAAAATTATCTTTAAACTCATATCGTTTTTAGCTCACCTGAGCCAAAGGCTCAAGTGAGCTTTTCTGTTCACATTTTGTATGTCGTCCGTCTGTCTGTCTATCTGTAAACTTTTCACAATTTCGACTTCTTCTCAAGAACCGCTGGGCCAATTTCAACCAAACTTGCCACAAAGCATCCTTGGGTGAAGGGGATTCTAGTTTGTTCAAATAAAGGGCCACGCCCTCATTCAAGGGGTGATAATTGGGAATTAATAAAAATTTGGTGGCATATTCTAAAAATCTTCTTCTCAAGACCCACTGTGCCAGGAAAGATGAAACTTATGGGGAAATATCCTCAGGTAGTGTAGATTCAAGTTTGTTCAAATCATGACCCCCCTGGGTAGGGCGGAGCCAAAATGACCGACCAAAGTTTTACATAGAAATATGTAGGAAAATTCTTTTAAAATCTTCTTCTCTAGAATGACAAAGCCATAATTCATCATATTTATATGGAAGCATCCTCAGACAGTGTAGATTCAAGTTTGTTCAAATCATGATCCCCGGGGGTAGGGCGGGGCCACAATGGCCGACCAAAGTTTTACATAGAAATATATAGGAAAATTCTTAAAAAAATTTCTTCTCAAGAATGACAAAGCCATTATTCATCATATTTGAATGGAAGCATCCTCAGTTTGTGTAGATTCAAGTTTGTTTAAATCATGACCCCCGGGGGTAGGGCGGGGCCAAAATGGCCGACCAATGTTTTATATAGAAATATACAGGAAAATTCTTTAAAAATCATCGTCTCAAGAATTGCAAAGCCATAGTTCATCATATTCATATGGAAGCATCCTCAGGTTGTGTAGATTCAAGTTTGTTCAAATCTTGACCCCTGGGGGTAAAAAATAAAACAATTTTTACTTTTTCCTAGCCACAGTGCTCAGGTGAGCGATGTGGCCAATGGGCCTCTTGTTTGATTTTTCTTTTTAGATTCCAGAAAGGTAGAACCGGACATGGTAACAGGTGTTAATCAAACACCAGTGATTGGTAACTAAATAATTTATTCATCTTTCTTTCCTTCTTCTTTCTTGGCTTTTCGAGCCTTCTCTTTTTCAAACCAAACCCTAATTATATTTATAATATTTCTATTTCAGTTGTCATAGGATTTGCAATTGTTTGCATTTTAGTAGGCATCCTGATTATCAGTTTAGTATCAATGAGGTATGTACCAATGTTGAGGATAAATGGAAATAATTAGAATGAAATCTTTATGTACTTTCATTGTATAAATTTTAGAACGTCAATTTATCCACCACACGTCTCTATTTTTAATACCATCGTATATATTCTAACATGCAGGGTGTATACTATGTTGTGCGCGGTGTGTATACTTCCGAAGCTAGAGAAAGGGAGTCGATGTATGTTCTTTGTCTTTTTTCTCAACCTGCTCAACTTATGGATAGTTTTCACCAGAAAGCATGTGCCTACGGAAGAAAGCATTATCCAAGGAGTATATGGATACCTATGAATTCACTGTACACCTTCTAGTTTAATTAAACACCTCAACATAATTCCAAGGATCGGAGCAAGAATGACGCTATACACTGTGTTTATGATCAAATATCAGAGGAAAGCTTTGCTTTATCATCACTTTTATATTATTGTTAAATACATGTTCTGTATAAACTATTAATTATCTGTAAATGAGACAGTTGATCCTGTGCCTCAGGAAATGGTTGTTGTCTTTCTTTTCGGAAGGATACACCCCGCACATCATAGTATAAACCCCGCATGTTGGGATATACACGGTGAATACGTAGAGGGAATATAAGAATTTTTTTTGTTCTTGGTTGAACATTAAATATTGATATTTGTTGTAATATACCATGATGCATGTGTGCCTTTTGGGAAATTTTAGCTACTCTTCTGTGAGAACTGGATTATTTTCTGACAAATGAGTTATATGGATGCAAGGAAATAACACATTCCATCTGTAATACTGTTAATCCACATACGTTGTAGTCCAACTGTCCACATTTATTTAATTGTTATTATTATATATTTACTCCGCAGTGAACTATAAGGTAAACATTTAAAAACTCTATTACAAACATGGAATACCATAAAACATGATTTTTTAATGATATTTAATTTTGAAAATGATAACAAATTATCGCCTTAAAGGGAAATACTTCCCTACCTAGGGGAACCATATATTTGAAATTTGCTGGTACTGATACTATAACTATTTTGTACTTAAACAATCATTAGCGATTTATTCAACAGATATTCAGCCATTTTTATTAACAATATAGAGGAACTAAAAAAATTACAAATGCATGTGATTCAAAATATGTAAAATAATGGAAAACAAAATTATTTCGAAAAGTACTCCACTGTAATTTAGAAAAATTATCTTTGTCTTCATTTTAGAATTCAGGTATAAATTTTTATACCGCGTATCGAAACGTTTGACGTCAGAGATACAGTGGTAGTACCAAAACGTCTCTATTTTTCCGATTTTTTCTCGATTCGAGATTCCTTGAACGATCCACCAACTGTTCATTTCCATTGGCAAACATTTTGATAAATACATACATGTATGTATCACGAGGTAGTAGTCCCAGGGAGAGGCTCGGACTTTTCAGATGGGGAAAATAGTCTCTTCTCATTTAAATAGACAATTTTATGGTATTGATTTTATATTTCAAAAATCATTTTAAAAAAGTCCTGAATATAGGGTTTTTTCCGTATCAGACAAATAAAATGAATCTAGATTGCCTGCATTCTTTTGGTAAACGGTAATTTGTATGTTCTTGGCTTCTTCTTTAAAATATGTCAAATATGATACAAGTACTCGGACTACCTTTTAATTTATTTCAATTTGAAATCCATGAAAATGGGAAAAACAAAGTTGAAAGTAATTATGACGTCATAATTGACCTAGTACCAAAACGTTAGCCTAAAGATATTACACTGTAACTAAATTTTGATCTTAAACTTAATATTGCTTGAGATCTACAACTGTTAAAGATTTTTCTACATGTATTCATTAAAAAAAAATCAGTGACTGCGTATTTGATTCAAATTTTTTTTTTTTTGATAATTTGCTTAAAATATCAGGCACTTACACACTTCACGCTCATTTTATACACTCCTAAAGGAGTCACAATGAAATGAAAAAAAGTAATAAACTTGTCTTATTTAACAATTTCATCACACTTACGTTCAAATTAAAATACCATGTTTGTGAACAAAGAATATACTGTAAAGTACATGTGCAGCTCTAAGAGAAAACGTGTTGTGGTGTTTTAGAGGTATTTTCATCCTCGTATGATGACATAGGTTTTGCAAAAAATGTTTTAATTTAAATTAATGCCAACTAAAAAAAATATTTTTAGCTCATTCTGATCAAGGTTTGTCCCTTGTCTGTCGTCGTCGTCGTCGTCGTCTTCGTCGTCGTCGTTGTTGTAAACTTTTCACATTTTCATCTTCGTCTCAAGAACCACTGGGTCAATTTCAACCAAATTTGCAACAAAGTATTCTTTGGTGAAAGGGATTCAAGTTTGTTCAAATGAAGGGCCATGTCCTCTTTCGAGGGGAGATAATTGTGAATTAATGAAAAAGTAATATGGTACGTTTTAAATATCTTCTCAAGAGCCACTGGGTCAGAAAAGATGAAACTTATGTGGAAGTATCTTCAGGTAATGTGGAATCAAGTTTGTTCTAATCTTGACCCCGTGGGAAGGATGGGGCAATGATTGTGTCAGGGTTCAAAGTTTAACAAAGGAATACATGGGGAAGATCTATAATCTTTTCAAGAACAGCAAAGCCATGATTGATCATACGTGTAGTTATGTAAAACAATATAAAAATTGTTTATTTTCGTTTTAAAACAATTATTCAATCTTTAAAAAAAAGGTGACAAGGGCAATAACTCCTTCTCAGGTATCTTCATTCGGGCACTGTCTTTATTGTAACTCTTATGTAAAATAGTTTCCCTGGTCTTCACAGTTATGGAACCTTTAGCATCAAAATTATGCATTTGAACCAGTTTTTACATAATTTTTTTTTCACAATGTTTACAAAAAAAGAATATTTCCGTTTATTCATGCCTCCTATCTTATATAAAAAGTTTGAGTTGAAAACATTTGTCTCGCTGAAAACGATTAATATGTGCATTTTTGAAATATGTGTTCATATGTCCGATACATTTGATTTGTTTGTAAACTAGATTACATGAAATATGTCGGAATAACGAGAATTATTCGAAGATACGTTGATTTGTAGATAAGAAAGGACCTGGGGGAGAAATAACCGATAATGCATTTGTACATTGTTACTTCAAGTCAAAATGTAGGTTTAAAATCAAAATATTCTGTCTTGATTCACAGGAAAATGCTTTTGCGAAAGAGAAGGAAAGATTTAATGCGCCTTCCAAATGTTCCAAAGACAACAAATAGTCTATATGAATCAAATTTTACCTCATCAAATAATCCCTACAATGAACCTGATTATGAAATGATTGAAGAACAAGACGAAAATTATGATCATCTGCGTGAACAAAGAGAAGAACGTGAATCTCTGAATGACAAGGAACAAGTTAGGGGCGGATCCTACATTATTCCTAATAATGCAGATGGTTCATATCTGGAGGTCTTACATACCACAAACGAAAGTGTTAATGCAAGTTACACGAATATTAACCGTTACGTAGAGTTGATCGATGATAGCATTGAACGTAAGTCTAAAGCAGAAGTCAATGATGAAGTAAAGGAGTCTCAAGCAGAAGTCAATGATGAAGTAAAGGAGTCTCAAGCAGAAGTCAATGATGAAGTAAAGGAGTCTCAAGCAGAAGTCAATGATGAAGTAAAGGAGTCTCAAGCAGAAGTCAATGATGAAGTAAAGGAGTCTCAAGCAGAAGTCAATGATGAAGTAAAGGAGTCTCAAGCAGAAGTCAATGATGAAGTAAAGGAGTCTCAAGCAGAAGGAAATGATGACGTAAAGGAGTCTCAAGCAGAAGTCAATGATGAAGTAAAGGAGTCTCAAGCAGTAGTCAATAATGAAGTCCAGGTACATGCAGGTACATGAAGAAAACAGTAGTGATTCGGAAAGCACAGGACATGAAGTTATATTGTGACTATATTAGCCATAAATTTTTCTTGTGTAGTATTTAAAGGTATTTAAAGTATCCAAAGCTTCTTTGGTTCATTTTTTATTAAGGTTTTCCGTCTCCAACGGAAGACCTTCTACTGATTCTGATGATTAAGATTATTCTTATTATTCTTTTTTTTTTCCTTTTCCTAGACGCCAACTTTGAGGCATCATATTTCACTCATTTCCCAATGGATTTTGCTCAAATTTTCAGAGGTTATGAACGTTACTAAACTCTATCAGAATGCTATCAAAAATTTTAAAAAGTCACTTCCGGTTTTGAGTTATTTCCCTTTAAACGAAAATTTATAGGCTTTCGTTTCCAGACAAAGGCTCAGAGACGGCTAGAGCTGGAGCAGAAATTTTACTGATTTAAGATAATACAAGGATTGAAGTTGTGCATGGCGGTTTTTGTTTTTCGATTTCTCTATTCAAAATGGTGCTATATAGGGGTCAAAAATTAGAACGCCTAAAAGAGCGAAAATTTACATATATTTTGCTTTTTATCTTCTAAACTAAAAAGATTTTGTTAAAACACATAGAACAAAACTTGTGCAGAATTACATGATCTTTCAAATGATATTTCTCAAAAAGGGCTGACCCCTAAATTAAGGGATCTAGAGGGGCCAAAAGTTTTTTTCAGATATCTCAAAAAGTATTGAGAATTTGTAATACATCCAAGAAGCAAAGTTGTTCATAATGTCAAGCTTAATCTATTGAAGTCGTCAAAATGTGTCCGGCGACGTCACTTCCGGTCAAACCGGAAGTAGTCAGAAAATGCATATTTTTGCTGTTCTTGACAAGTTTTTGGGTAACATATGTCACTGGAAGCATATGACTAAATTTTCCGTCCATCGACATCACTTCCGGTCAAACCAGAAGTAGCCAAAAATTGTTTATTTTCTAAAGTTTTGATGCAAAATTGAAATTATAAAGTAAATGGAGACGACAAAGCTCATTGCTTTCTCTTGTTGACGTTTTTTAAAGGACGGAAGACCTACTCGTTTTTTTGCAACGAAATATAAGTTATATTACTTTTGGAGTTTTAAATGTTACTTTTACATTCGACAGCTGACTTTTAAATTTAAATAATGGAGTTGGTCTATGTATAAATTGTAAAAGTCAGTCGTCGATTGTAAAAGTAAGTCTCTTCATAAAACTCCATTACAAACACGTAAACGAGTGTAAAAATAGAAATGTTTTTTTAAATTATGAAATGAGGTTATTCGACAGAGAATTTTTACATTTTAAACAATTATATATTATTTCTATCTGAGGATGTATTTCGTGACAAAACATATTAGAAGAGAGAGAAGTTCGAACTTACCGGTACCGTTATTTTTAATGAGTTTATATACTGTAAACCAACATTTATTCTTAATTTAACGACTTTAATTGGCCATTTATTGGTGTTTAATTCACTCGAAAACACTAGTTTTCACGATCAAGCCATTTTGAATATATATAATTTGCGATGACGAGACTCTCATGAACTTCGCGAAAATTTCGCTAATGCGAATAAAACTTGGTATACAGTAGTACCATATTCAATAATAAGATGGGGTGGGTTAATTCAAATTTGAATGCTAAAGGACGTATTCGATGCCTCACTTGTATGCTAATGACATCATTTTTAAAAACTTTTGTGATGAAGAACAAGAACAAGAACAAGAAAGAAAGATTTAACTAAAAATATGTTTTGTCTCTTAAGCATGCAAAAGTTATTTTGAAACATCAATACACGTTTCATTTACATTATTCTTGTGATTTTTTTTAAAGCCTCATTTTTTTGAAAAATATAATTATAAGGCTTTTTCTATTAAATGTTTTCAAGAGATTTAAAAGGTATAACGTACCTTTCGTATTTTTATAACAATCTAGAATTATCTGTTTTTGTACAAAACAGTCAAAAATTGTAGAATGACATTCTCTTGACCAAGTGACATTGCAGGACTATAATATTTCTTCATTTTTGCATATGGTTAAACGCGGTATTACATGTACTTTAAAGAAGAAGGTATGTTTTGGGCTTTATCGTACCCTAAAATATTAACGTTCTTAAAAAGTTATGAAATTAGCTTTAACAATAGTTGAGTAGATGAATCTGATAATCATTAAAGAATATCCCATGAAGGAGGACCCTTCTAGAAATATTACTCTCTAAGTTCATACATTTCTAAGTTTAATGCAGAAAAGCCTCAGAATGGCTCATTTCTGTGCTTATATTCCTTTAGGAAATAGTGTCTGCCACCGTAGCTCGCTTCAATTTTTGGATATTTTATGTAAACTGCTTTAAAAAATCACATACAACAAAATCTTTGTTAGTCAGGCGGCATAGGCAACCTATTGTGCATTTTGTGATAAAAGCACCAATTTTTGTACAAATATAGACATTTATTGTCTAAACAAATCTGGATATTGGGCCATCGCGGAATCATGTCATGGCGGACATGACGGCCATTTTACAAAATGGCCGCCATAGTTTTTCGTTATACTTGAAATTTACTTAAAATTCTCACAATATAAGTGATAATCATGGTATACAGAAAAACAAAAAACACTCTCTTTGTCTTCAAAAAGAAAAAGAAAAAGTTTTAAATGAAATAAAATGGTTATAACATTTCTTTAAAACAAACAAATCCACTTTTTCTTCATTATTTAACATTAAAAGTACATATACTATCTGCTTTATGTGCATACTCTCTATGATTTAAATATGCTTATTTGTGAGCATAATGTCCCTTTGAGAATTTTTTCATTCGTACTATGATGTCATCAGGTGCTGCTGGGCGTGTGGTGCGAGGGGTGTGTGTGCAAAATTATATCTATACTCTGTACAATCTATTCATAAGTGTTGGATCTTTTTTCACAACAGAGCCTTCTTCGACACAAAACTTATATCTATTTTGTCTCATCGTGCACTCGGTTGGAACTAGCATTGTTATTAATTCCTTAATTCACAACTTTAGACTTTAAAACACACGATCTAACCACGTGACACGTGACTAACCCTATGGTTAATTTTAAATGCATGTGCTACTAAGTAATGAAAGAGTTAAAAAGACAACATGTTTATATATGTAAGACATATATTAGGTCCTGGTGACCACAATAAAAGCTTTGACAAAGTTGTTGTTTGTCCTGACTTTCAGTAATCACTTACATGTAGCTCCTTCACATCCACATATGATAGTGCACTTGAGATCTGAAAGTTTGCAACAACACCTTTTTGAATTAGATCCTTTATTTTTCAAGTCACAGTTGCATCTTATTAGTTCATAACAGACTTTCGAGGTTTCCGGCAGTGTTGTCCATTGGGGCTCATACAGACCATCTGTCATAATCCAACCCCACTCAATAGAGGAAAGCAATAATGGATTTAGTTGCAGTACTACCTGTCCCCGTACATGTCCTCCCTGGAAAGTTGCTCGTTTTACATGCTCTAGCACAGCCTTTGTTGGCGGAATTTGTTTCACATCAGGTGTCCTTGCGAAAATCTTTTGCCGAGCTTGGTTTATGTCAGAGCATGTACTGGTCCTGTCATAGAGAAGGATGACAAATCTTCAATGCTTAGCATAACATCGCTTGGTATATTAGTTGGTGGACAAACTAATTTAACAAGCGCGTCAGTGAGCTAAGGTAGGGCCTTCCAAGTTTTCCGTGCAGTTTTTTTTGCCAAGCCCACCAAAGCTGGAAACAGTGTGACATCCAGTCAGCGTATGAAACATTGTATGTGTAAAAGCTTTTCTGTGTCCAAGGCCACGTCCAATTATATGGGCTGCCAAGTGACGGAAATTTTTTCCAGTTCCAAAGGCTATTCAAAGTTCCATCTCTGGGTTCAAAGTTTTTCCATGGACACAGCCAGGACCACAACATCAGTGTTAACAGTGCGGATCAGTATTCTGTTACGGCCTTGGCGAGATGCATGTGCTGTGTGTAACAGCATTCGGCTATCTGCTTCCTCGTGATTACATGGAGAAATCGAAAAGATATCTTGTATTTAGAGCTTTGAAAGAACATTTCTACTATCGGTGATAACTATTTGGTTGACACTTTCATCAAAAGTCGTAATGAGAGATCTTGAGAGGAATCTGTAAAGTTCCGTCTTGTTTCTATCTACTCGAGGAAATCTTGCCAATCTCTAGGTACTGTTGACTCGGCAGTAACACGTACTCGTTTTCTCTTGCCTCGCTTTGCTCTAACGGTACCTTTTAATGAATTGTCTATATATTTTTCCCATACCAGGTTTACACGCGAAGGTCTTAGAAACTGAGGAATATATGGAATGAAGTTCTGATGAGCATAATTTTCTGAGGTCTTAGCAGTAATTGACCTAATATAAGCATTTGAACAACAATTGAACCATTCAAAATTACACAGCTTGTCAATGGAGGCTCAGCTCGCTCCTCGTCAAATTCCTCCAAGCACTGAAGAAGGTCACTCTTGGTTCCAAGATGGATGTTACATGCATCAGAAAGTGAAGGCGGGCATAGTGGATTCGAAAGAATTCTCTAAGGTTACCTTGTCTGTTTTGACAAATTCTAGAGTCACATTACGTTTGAGCTAAGTTACATCCTCTTTCTTTTCAATGAATTTTGAACTGCTTGTATTTTGAATAAGCTTACTCTACTACGATGAATGATATCATTGATTAGTCTTCACCTGTTAATGAGAGATTCTTTGCAAAACTGTGTAAATTTATCAATTCCAACTCTCATTACACATATTACAGCTCTTACTGCAGATTGGTCTGAAAGTTCCTTTGTATCTAGAACTAGAAAATCTTTACATAATTTATCGAAAGGATTGCCAAGGTCATTAATCAGACAAACAAGAGAGTGAATATCTTTAGCAAACGAGACCGTATACTAGGTGTTTGATCATGATGATGGGTATCTTTTGACCCTCTCTTGTCAGATTCTTCACCTTGAAGCTGGCCCAGATATCATCCATTGAAGAAGGATTGGAGGTTATTAGTAAGCAAACCTTGTACATTGATATTCGCGTTATTTTGTTCATTTTAAAAAATCAATAAGAATATGCAGAGAATGTGCCGTTTGGTGTTTTGCACTGTGAAATTTCCATCATTAAATTCTTGATTTAGTTCAGGGTGTTTTGTAGGGAGTTCCTTGAGATGAACAGGAATCCATCTTGCATAATTTGTGTGATCTTAGGCATGGAAAATTCAAAAGTTTAAGGTTTAAATATATCGGAAGTCAAAGAGAAATTCGGCAAAAGTAAATGTTAAACAACTCAAGTTTTTAACAATTATATCCTAGTATTCAATATATATAACTATAGTTTTTAACATATTTAACACAATAAATTTTGATAATTGTGTTACTTTTGATTCAATTTTAATAGCCTTAATTGCCAATATATGTAATTCGTGGTAATTATTAAAAATAGAACAGAGGAAATTCGGATTAGCATATCTTTTTATTTGACTCATGACCATACCAATTTCTGCCCTCCATTACTTAGCTATATATCTCTTATTCAAAATAAAGTTTAGATAATAAATATCCAATTACTTTTAGAGTGGGTTTATAGCCATTTTTGTTCTCAAGGTTCAGAAAAAATGCACAATTTTTAAGAAGACAGAGGAAATTCAGGCTGTCATACAATGTTGTTGGAATGCAATATATATGAGTAAATAATATCAAGATAATCTTGATCTGTTACCCTATTTTATACATGAAAATAAATAAATTCTGATTATAATTTGTAATTTTTTTTATCCTTTTTTTACTGACAGTGGGAATTTTTTCACAGATTTTACATTTTTAAACAAGGGCATATTCAGAGGTTGTTGCCATGGAAACGAGCGCATTAACATATATAATTTTTTATGATTCTTAAACCATAAACTTGTCCTTTATCCGAAGGTAATCATCTTTTAAAATTCCAATTACTTTCACGACAGGTTCGAATCACCTTAACAATAGTTGAGTAGATGAATCTGATAATCATTAAAGAATATCCCATGAAGGAGGACCCTTCTAGAAATATTACTCTCTAAGTTCATACATTTCTAAGTTTAATGCAGAAAAGCCTCAGAATGACTCATTTCTGTGCTTATATTCCTTTAGGAAATAGTGTCTGCCACCGTAGCTCGCTTCAATTTTTTGATATTTTATGTAAACTGCTTTAAAAAATCACATACAACAAAATCTTTGTGGGCGACGGTGGCAGAGTGTGTTTTTTTTTCTCTGAGAAAATTTCAGTAAAAAGTGATGTCTTCTGCAATTTTTTTTTTTAGAAAATACAGGAAAAATACAGGAAAAGTTATTGACGTCAAAATTAGCATTAAGGAGGTCATTTGAGAAGAAACAATTTGTGTATTCTTATTGCATGGAATTCCTTTGATTCAGAAAAATGAATTTTAATTTCTTATATAACTTTCAAAATTTTGCAAAAAAAAAAAAAAAAAAAAAAAAAAAAAAAAAACAAAAAAAAAAAAAAAAAAAAAAAAAAAAACAAAAAAAAAACAAAAAACAAAACAAAAAACAAAACAAAAAAAAAACAGGACTTAATTTGTATTAAAACTGTACATTGTTCTTAGGCAAGATCATTTCTCAATGTTAGACAGACAATCGAAATCATTAAACATACAATGCATTTCCCGTATGTCCAATATGCATATACCTAATTTTTCCTGTTCAGCGTCATCTTAAAGTTTATTGAATACTTAAAGATTCTATCTTTTGTTCATTGCAAGGATTCTTTGCAAATTTATGGGGAAAAAAAACAAACTAAAGTTTGATATCAATCGTTCAAAGTTGCCCTTACTTTTTTTCTACACTATTCATTTTTATCAGACTCCCCAATTATTGCCCCCTATTATATAACATTTTTAAAGTCATATCATGTCAGTGCATATAATAAAATTTCAAGTGACAAATAATTCAAACCTTTTTTAAAACACTAAATAAAATAGATATTAAAACCGGAAAGAGGCAATTTCATAAATCAAGCACTTCCATAGATTCAGCGAGCGTTTGTTTTTTCCTCGAAATTTGACCTTTTAAAACTTTATTTCATGATGGCTTTTAATCTTCTTTATTTCGTATCAGGTAATGCATTAATTTACGCTTTCTCAGTTATCGTTTTCGTTTTCATACTTTTTAAACATGTTTAATATTCAATCTCAACATGTGTGGTGGTTTTGAAATACCGGTATAATCTTTCTGATAAGAACGACAATCTCACTGATCCCTTCTGCCTAAATTAAATACTAGGCCTAGTTTTAACATACACTATAGAACATTAAAAACTACTTATACATATTTTCTTTTTAATATAAAGTTTTTCTATTTATATTGCTTTATGATTTGAAGGACCTGCGAAACATATGAAACAATTTTCATCATATTTTTTTTAATTTCCCAATATGAAAATTAATAGTTCAGAGATAGTTTAAGGATAAGGGAAACATGCCCCTCTTTTACCCTTAAAGTCATACCCACGTTACAATTCAGTTCACGTTCAATATATTCAGCGATATTTTCAAAATTAAGTTCTTCAAGATGTTCTATGTGAGAAATTTAATAAATATTCAACGATTCTTCTTTAATGAAAAAGAGAGCGTAGGTCATGGCAGCCTCGGAAACATAAGTTGACTCATGTTCCTATAAATTTTAAACTGATATAAAAAAGAAACCACAGACAGGTCAAGTAGTTTTATACACGTAAGTATTTATATCCGTTTCTGGTTTAGTGTTTTGTTGAATAAGATGACAAATTTCTACATTAATAGAACGATTATGTTAACCGTGACTAAACGTATTAAGTTGTGTTCCTGAATAAAAAATAGAGAAAATGAACAGTAGTGAAGCTCAAAAGTTTATTTAACACCCAATTTTAAGTTAAAGCCCCAAACATCTGCCCCATTCAAGATCAGTAATTTACTGCCTGTTAATTTTGCAAATACCAATAGCTTCTAATTTGATTTTGATTTTGACCTAAACATCTAAATTTACATCTTTTGAAAACAGTTATTAGGTACACGTCGAACACTTCCATGTACCCGCCTTGTGTACACGCGGGCTACAAAATTCTAATTCTCAAAATAATTGACAATAGGTAAGTAAAACACTAACATTACAAAATATGTGTTTTCAATCTTCACGGCAGAATGGTACTTGAAAGCGATATGTCGTCCTAGTGTCTGTAGACCCCCCGCAGAAACTTTTATTTGCCAATTAAGATAAAAAACATGATATGATAACAAAGAAAAGATATTTAACACAAAGGGCATGGGTTATATAAATTCCCTTCTCGCATGTTTAATCTTTAAAAAATTATATTGATACAATCTACACCTAGTTGTAAAAATAAGTTTGAATTATTACTCGAGTACACGAGTTTCGAGATTGTTAGTTATTGTTCGAATTTCCTCCAAAGGCTTGTCTATCTATATTCGTATTGAAAATGTAAAGAAATAAACAGATCGTGATTTCTTTTAAATTTTAACTTGTGATCGTTTCTTTAATTTTACAAATCTTTAAAGTTAAAGAAATGCATTTCTGTATATATTTTTTTCTTTTTTCAATTTAAGCGTTTGTATCAACCTATGAATTTCATGTTGAAATATTTAGATTTTTCAAGTTGTTTCACTCAAAATTAGACACGAAACAGGTAAGGTTGATCTTCATAACCAAACACAGTTTTCCTGTGTACTGCTACATGTACGTGTATATAGGTTTAAGACATCTTGAATATTGGGGGTCTCCAGGTAAATACCACAATTACTTAGTCCACCCTCCTCCTTCTCAGGTAACTGTCCGGTAAAAAAAAAATAGGTCTTTAAAACAATATATAAATAAGAGGGAAATCAAAGAATGACTTCAAGAAATAATAAAACAATCGAACAAACAAAAAGCATCAATGCTTGATAAGGTGGCATAGATAAGTAAGCATAGCTCTGGCGTGCTTCTTGGTCATATTCATGATCTCATAAACGGAACGAGTGATAAGCATTTATTGCTAGACAAGAGATGGAAGTTGGCGATGAAAACATTGAAGTTGTCACATTCATTATATTTTTTTCTTCTTAGTAACATTACCGTCTTTTTCTTGTTATTTATCAATATATAAAACAAAGGTATTCGACTCGGTGTTTTCATTTTATTTCAAGTTTACTGGGAATAATCAAATTAAAGTATGAATTAAAATTACTATGTTTTTAAAACAATTAATATTATACTTTGTAAATAAATATATATGATGTTTCGGAGGTGGCAGCAAGCGTTTTTTTCTTTTTCTCGTGTTGACTTTTTTGAATGCTTATATGAATCGAAAATTAGGTCTGCTAATGACGCGATTGGTATCTTTGGAGTTTTAACCAGAAAGTCAGAAGACCTGAGGCATGTTTAACAGATCGAACATTCGCGATCGCTCGCCAAAATACTGGTACCTTAAACCTCCCATAGAAATGTTCGCGAGCGCTCGCTCTGTTAAACTGCCACTGATTTCCAAAAGCTACATGCACATACTCGTATAATGTCAATCAAAATCTCTATCAATTTTGTTTTGATATAATCTTCAGAGTACCTTTGTATAAAAATCAAAATGCAAAAGACAAGGTAAGAATATTTTGAAGTAATGAATAAGATGTCAACAATCAGAATGAAGATTTTAATTTTGTAGGCACTGGTAACAAATTACAAGTAAAACTTTTTTTTCTATTTTTTCTAGAAAATCTATTTTTTTTTAATTTCTTGATACATGTAGGTGTATTCTTGTAGATATTAATTTGATACTTTAAAACAAACAATATCATTTGTGTATTTACTAAAACCCTTTGACTTTTATTTAGGTATTACAACTGTTTACCTGGAGTTTTCAGAAACTGTACTTCGGACATTTCCAATTATATCAACGTATACTACCACATATTTGCTATCTTACGGCACTCCAGTGACATCAGGTATCTATAAAATATTTAGGATTAATTCATCTATGCGTTTAGTGTTTTTGAATAAATGTTGGTTCTAGAGACCAATTACTATTGTTTAATAAACCCTTTTTCATTATACATACATGTATTGAAGTCAATCTGGACATCATGTATAGCTTTGCTGGTTGTATATCCCAAAAAGTGGACTTTTCTATTAATCTGTGTTTGTTTAAACATGTATATAGTAAATTAAGTTTCAAAGGAACGTTTATAAATATATCTATGTTTAAAAAACAAAACAAAACAATTCTAACATGTTTTAATATATTTTAGAAGAATCCATGTCGAGAAATTGTCGATTGCCTGGTTATTTATACAAAGGAACTACAAATGTAACAGAATCAGGTTTAACTTGTCAACGATGGGATACGCAGACTCCACACGAGCAAAACTATTTCGTTTTTAGTCTTGCTCAAGAGAACTACTGTAGAAATTTTGACAGAGAAGAACCTTGGTGTTATACGACTAATTCAAGTGTTCGATGGGAACTTTGTAGTGTTGACGTTTGTAGTAAGAGCGCCGAAAATATTTTCCTATTGTATTGATTCTCCTTTTGATTGAACACTTTTGGATTCAGAAAAATTAATATTATATATGCATATCTCATAAACTATATGTACTATATATTGCATATTTTCCTTTGTTGTAGATTCGCCTTGTCTTAATCAATCATTTACAGTAGAAGTAACATCGAAGTGTCTGTCTGAAGAACCAGCCACTGATGAATTCTGCAGGTTAGATAAATTTCCTGTAGTGTTTATTTTATTCATACATTTTATTGAATGTGTATAATTCCTTGTAACTTTACAAACAAAACTATCATTTAACAAACTATGTAGTATCTTATTAAAATCTTTTAGGTTTTTTTTCATCGAAGTAAGAAGAGTCGAGCTTATTAATTAAAGCTAGATCTGTTTTCACATAGTTTCTTTTCTGAAGAAGGACATGTTGAAAGGCTATTCATATTTACATTTATTAACTCTATATTTCATTTCAATAACCGATGCCAACGATAAATTTAAGTTCCGACTTTCTTATATCAATGTCAGATGACTTTTTTTTAATAAAAGGTGAATTTGTGAATTTACGTACTACCTTGCCATTGTCGTTGCCTATTTGAAAAAGAAAATGCACACATATCTACCTTGAAGCTTATAATAAAAGATGCTTTAGTTTTTTGATTAAAATATCTATATAGGTTTTTGAGAGCTCATTTATCGTTATTCTGTCGCTATGTCCATTGGTACTTATGGTGATTTATTACTAGCAGACCTTTTTTATTCATGTGAAAGAGAATTTATTCAAAATCTTACACCTGGCAAAAAGAAATCACTTGGCTCAATAAGAAATACTGATATAATAAGCAACGTATTATCAATACCAAACACAATATATCAAATGCCGACTGAATGACGATAGATGTTTTTGATATTAATTGGTAAGATATTTATATACACTGAATTGTCTTAAAATGCCCCAATATCGAAATGATGAAAAACAGCATGCGACGGTAACCTCTTTCTTCTTGATAATACCAAAACGTTGTGTTTAGAATTCTTACAATATTTAGACAAGAATCATAAATGTAAGAATTTTTTGTCATAACATGGAAAATAAAATGACTTTAAGGACAGATGATACAAACATTTTTTTCTTTGGAGTAGGCTTAATACATGTATCATGTCACATTGTTTTCAAAATGTTTTTAGAAAAGTTTATAATTCTAAGGGTTATATAAGAAATATTTTTCTGCCTATGAATTTTTTGTTAGGATACTTGTTGAGACAAATTCTTAAGAACAATTATATATTTTAGAGGAACGTGTCGTCTGACCTTAATACATGTATCATGTCACAAGTTTAGAAAAGTTTATAATTCTTTGATTTTTTTCTCCTATGAACTAGGAAATGAAATAGACTTGGAAAATATTAGTAATATTTCCAAAAATTCAAAACAAATATAGACAAATCACACTCTGAGGAAAAACAAAATGACAAAAAATCAGCAATACTACATAGACTAAATTTGACCATTTTACTTTTCCTAATAAAATTCACCTGGCTTGGTTTATTGTTCTTTAGTTTATATTACACTTTTAGCGCCAAGATAACATATTCTGAAATTTGTTTTCACCTGTAAACCGTTACTGATTGTGCTATGTCTATTTTTGTTTTTTTATTGAACTATTACTATTTTCGAAGTCTATTTCATTTTCCAGTTCTTAGGAGAAAATATTCTTAGAATGATCCACATTTTTTTTTAAACTTGTGACATGATATTGTCTCCTCCAAGGAAAAAAAATGATTGTATCATCTCTCCTTACGACAAGTTTGTACGTGAAATAACGTTTGAATGATTTTTTCTTAAAAAGAAACTATCGTTATCGTGAGGTAATGGGGTATTGTTGACAGTTTGAAGAGCCGAATTTTTTCTGTTTTAGAAGAAATTATCGTTATCATTTCAGGTGGATAGTGGTTATCATTAAATGTATAAAGAGACGGATCGAAAATTCTTCTGGTATTCTGTGTTCTGGTATTGAACCAAAATCTATTGCTCTGCACAATCAAAACACCATAGAGGGCTTAATTGGAAAGTCTATCTCTCAATGTAAGTGATCCTTATCAAATCCAAATGCTTTTTATGCATGTTCCTCTAAATATCTTTATCTTATTATGCATTGAAATTCATTTTGTTGCACAAATCTAACCCAAAGAGGTAGCTTAGATTGATTGATTGATTGTATATTGTTTAAAGTCCCTATCGAAAATTTTCACTCATATAGAGACGTCACCGTATGCCAGTGAATGGCTTCAAATTTTGACCTTTACTCGGCACTCAGGGCCATTGAGCAGTGAGGGATCTTTATCGTGCAAACGCCTGCCACTGACACGGGGCCTCGGTTTTTAGGGTCTCATCCGAAGGACCCGCAACTTTCACTTCAAAGTGCCGAGCGCATGGCGAAGGAACAGTTGCTACCAATTTTATCGACTAGGTCAGTCGCAGCCGAGATACGAACTCACGACCTCCCGATCACGGAGCGAGCGCTCTACCGACTGAGCTACAGTGAACGGTAGCTACCTTAGAGGGAAGTTTTCAAATGCACAATGTACTAAATAATTTGATAACCTACCAAACGTTGGAAAATAAATTGAATAAAATGAATAAATAATTTTCAAGACTTAATACGAAAGGTAATTTATCAAATTTCCCATTGCCATCTCAACACAACACTTGTAGGATTTTAGTAACGCTTATAATATATTTGTCGCCATTTTAAAAGAAAAAAATGTTTATATGTAAAAATAAACATCGTAAGTTGATATGTAAAAAGATAAGTGACAATAAATACATGCCTTTTACATTTTATTTTAAAAATTAATATATCGCATCTTACTAACAAAATATTTTTCACTAAGATTGTAGGGTATTATCTTATAGGAT
>NW_026935305.1:0-6495 GCF_032062105.1 Saccostrea cuccullata | reverse complement strand
GAACATGCCGAAGTCAAAGAGTCACTTAGTATTTCAAAGAAGTTTTAACATTTTTGACATCATTTCTACATTTGATTTCCTGTTTTCTACAGAAAAAAAAAATAAATAATGGTAATACATGTATATACCTGGAAGGATTAAGTTTGAAATTTAATCCCTGCCAAATCAAAATACCACTCTCGGCACATGTATGTATATAATAATTGTTTTGATGTTTAATTTATGAATGATCTTTTTGTGTTACAATACACATTGAATATTAATTAATATATACTGAAAATACTAACTAAGAATTTGATTTCGGGAGAAAAAGCAGAGGGGGTGGGGGTGGGGTGGGGTGGGGGGGGGGGGGCTCTTAATCATACTGAATGGCAAACATATTATTAAGTTACGCTGAAAGAAGGTTTTTTTTTTTAATAATTATACACTTTATATACGTGAAGTAGAACAAAAATTCTAATGTACAACATTTTAAACAGTTGGTCTTTTCTAAAATTTAAAATCACACTATCAATTTAATTCGCTCTACAAATATTTAATAAACTGAATATCTGCAGTACTATTCAAATTGTCAGACCTATAAGTAGTTATCGCATGTTTTCGTGCATTTTTTTCTTTAACTACGTGTGAGAAATAATTTTTTTGTGTGTATTTTCGTCTTGTAAAAGACTTGGATCATTATCCATCCATTAGCGATTTTTCGTTTTTTATATTACAACTAAATGCCGCGCTTGAAGTATTTGTACATTGCCCTTATTTAAATTTAATATTTTAGCATCGTTCTACTTACATGTAGTTTCTTAATGTATTATTTTCCATGGAAAATTTATGGATAAAGTAACAGCTAAGTTAAATTAATAGAAATATAAATATTATAGATACTTTTTGCATTTAAATAATTATTCTTAAAACACGATATCTTTAATAGTTATTTAATTAAAAAACGTGTAAATCCTTACCATCAAAAAGATAAGTCCGTTCACTTCGGAGTTCCGAATGACAATAAACGATAAGTGAACGGTGAACGCAAGGTGAATGCAAAGTAAACGGAACGAAGAGCGAACGGTGAACGTTTTGTGAACGGTGAACGCGAGCGCACGGTAAACGGTGAACGCAAAACTGTGAACGGAGAGCGAACGGTGAACGCACGCTGAACGAACGGTGAACGAACGGTGAACGCACGCTGAACGAACGGTGAGCGAACGGAAAAATGGGAAAGTAGAACGTTTCAGGGACTGTATGTGGTTATAAGGACTCACGGCAATTGATTGAAGACACAGAAAGTGAAAGCGACCGAGCCTGCAATTGCCATGGTTCCTTAAACCTATATAGACCGTTCACTTAAGTCCACAATAATAATATAATCACTCAAAGTGAATGCACTAACACAGTCCTAACTAAACAGACTTGGCTGTCATAACGTCACAACAGTGAAAAATACGCTTCTCATACTATGACGTCATGTTTTACGTAACTTTAGTGCAACCGAACACTGTGTCGTGCGTTATCATTTTCCAGCGACACGCTTTCGCGTCGAAATCACAAAAGGAGGGAATATCACATAACGTCCTTTCAGCCAATGAACATTACGAAAATAATCTTCTCATATAATATTCAACTGTAAAACTTTAAATATGTCAGGTAAACAGTTAAAACTTTCCCTTATCTCAGTTTAAAATCAATTGTTTTTATTTTATGATCTATCTAAGTTATCTATTACGATGGGACTGACTTACGATAATAAAGATATCGCCGATTTTTTTTTTCTATTTTCGCAATTTTCTCTTCCGTTTTATTTATTTGAATTGAATTTATCTTAAGTCTTATCCTGTACATCTTCAATCCTTGTTTTGAAGAAACCAACCCTTTAAGATAAAGTTGTTTCTTCTATTTATGTACGTGTTTTTTTACGCTTTGAAATTTCTTCCTTATTCCGTAAAACAGCATAAGTTTAAAACCAATTTACTTACTGCAACTTATATATAATAATTAAAAAGTAAAATTCTGTACATTTCATAACTTCAAAATCGAAAATAAATTCGGGAACACAGGTACGATAAGGCTTCCCCGAGAATATTGTAGTGTACTCTGTGAAAGCATTTCTCAGAACTACAAATGTATGACGTAATAATTAAAAATGACGTCAAGTCACTGCATACTTTAGCTTTAATGATGGAGAGAGTGTCATAAACTTTATACCTTATTTAAATCTGTATATAAAGATGCACGATGCTAGTTTAAAATAAACGTATTTTCATCATTTTTTCAATAATATAATATATCCGAATAATTTAGATACTTACTACTTATTACTCTTGTTTAAGAATCAGCTTGTTCAAACTACGTACGACAATTTACTTTTGACATATACCCTTTTTTTGTACCTGTGGATAGAGGCAGAATTCATAATATGTGTATAAAAGAGCATTATGCAGGTTATTAATGATGATTTATTTAATATCTATTGTAGAAATATGTAAAAGACGTTTCCCCTTTTACTGAATCCTGCTTGGGGAAAATGTACGGTGGATTTGTTTTGAAACAAATGACGATATTCAGCGGAAAGTACCCTCAGATTTGTCGGTAAGTTGAAATTAATGTGAAATATTTTCTACCAAAGAAATAGTATTAGTTTTCCCAAGCACAATTCGGGTTCACAAGGATGCAACGAGTTTTATATAAGACAAAAAATTAATAATAATTGTGTTAAAAACCTGCGCAGAAGCAATTTATGTAAAACATTCCAAAAAAGAAGAAATGACCGTCACGTGATCAACAAGGTCATGTGATATCGTAACAAATATGTTTATATATAGAGAACTCTCTATAAGAATGCAATTGATTTAGGCGTTCTTAAGTACATCACTTAATAATAAAGCTCAAAATCAACTTTGCAATGTAGTGTTACGTTTTAAATGCATTTTTAGCTCCGGGAAGCCTTCACAGAACTGCAAAGGGAATCCTTTATAAGGATTAAATGCAAAAACGAACCCACATATTTCTTCAAATAATTGTTTTGTATTCTTTTTAAAATTTTTTTTCTATCACAATAAAGACCCCATTGATGCGTTCATATTTGGAACAAGGAAGTGATGTCACAGTAATCTTTGCCTGTGTAAAATAGAGAGAGGAGATAGATAGAGGTGGATAGAGAGAAAGTTTAGAGAAAAGAGATGAGAAAGAGAGAGAGAGAAAGAGCTTTAACTTTATGACCCCTTATATTGTGTTATGATGTCTTGAGTTCCATATGATTCAACATAATTTAAAGAATGGGTCCTGATTTGATTCAGAATTACGTATCTATGTAGATTAATTAAAATTGTTTTATTGCTTGTAGCTATTGTGTACCATTATGTTGATAGCAAAAGAAAAATCACCAAATAATTTGCATCTTTTATTTGTACTATAAATTGTTATTCATTATCAAAAAACGTCAGAATTGAGTAATTTACTGATTTTCAGTTTATAGTATCTATAGCCAGAATTCGAATAAATGGAGTGAACAAAATAAAATTTACATGTTTAAATTCAGTTTTGCTGAATTACTATATGATATCAGGTACTGTAATACATCGTTCCGTTTAAAAGGTATCAGTCTCTAAATACATATGGACTTGATTAAATAAGGCAAAAAACCATGACGTTGGAGGACGTCACGGAGCAGCGATAGCAATAAAATTTTGTTTTCCATTCGGGAAACTTTTTTAACAAGCTTGAAAATATCTGTATAAACGAAAAAATGCATGAAAAATTAGCCGTGTGTTAGTATAAAATGGAAAATACAATTTTTGAGAGGTAGCAAGTTTAAATCAGATATGGATGGTCTGCAAAGAAACAGGTTATAGTTGAAAATCTTGTTAAAAGAGTTATAGAACGTCATTAACTGTGATGTCCGTTTCACTGCTTTCTAGTAACAGGATTCCGCGGTAGGCCTAAGGAATTTTGAAAACAATGACAATCTAGGGGTCAAGCTATTTGCACAATTGTAAACAGTGTTCAGTGTTATGGATACATGCTTACGAATGGAGAAGACGCTACAATTACTGTGTATGAAATTAAAAAGCAGATTTTTGAAGAATTTTCCTATATATTTCTGACGTTACAATGTTGGTTAATCGTGCTCCATGGCAACAAAACATGTTGCTTTTTAAATTGGCTAGCATGTGTTTAATTTAAAATTCAAAATTGTGTAATCAAATCAAATGAAACTTCACACATCGACAAACTAAATGTTTTTATTTACGAAAATGTGTTGATCGAATTTTGTAATAATAATGTGACGATGAAACTTTGGTCGGCGTATTTTTTGACCCCGACCCTCGTATAATGCCACCAACTATCAGCGTTCTCTGAATTTTACATATGACCCATGCATTGTGATATTTTTATTGTTTCTTCATTTTCGATTACAAGATTTTGCTGAAAGTTTAAAGTGTTTTTGTAGATTCATCTTTTATGGAAATTTGAACTTCCCGTTTAAGGGTTTATAAGAAGAAATTTGAAGAGACACTATTTCCAGATAGGGCTCAAGTAAAACCATGATGAATTATTGCTTTGTCATTCGTGAGAAGAAGATTTTTAAAGAATTTTCCTATATATTTCTATGTAAAACTTTGGTCGGCCATTTTGGCCCCGCCCTACCCCGGGGGGTCAAAATTATATATACAAACTTGAATCTACACTTCCTTGCTTCCATATAAATATGATGAATTATGGCTTTGTCATTCTTGAGAAGAAGATTTTTAAAGAATTTTCCTATATATTTCTATGAAAAACTTTGGTTGGCCATTTTGGCCCCGCCCGACCCCCGGGGGTCATGATTTGAACAAATTTGAATCTACACTACCTGAGCATGCTTCCATATAAATATGATGAATTATGGCTTTGTCATTCTTGAGAAGAAGATTTTAAAGAATTTTCCTATATATTTCTATGTAAAATTTTGTTCGGCCATTTTGGCCCTGCCTTACCCCCGGGGGTCATGATTTGAACAAACTTGAATCTACACTACTTGAGCATGCTTCCATATAAATATGATGAATTATGGCTTTGTCATTCGTGAGAAGATGTTTAAAGAATTTTCCTATATATTTCTATGTAAAACTTTGGTCGGCCATTTTGGCCCCGCCCGACCCCCGGGGGTCATGATTTGAACAAACTTGAATCTACACTACCTGAGCATGCTTCCATATAAATATGATGAATTATGGCTTTGTCATTCTTGAAAAGAAGATTTTTAAAGAATTTTCCTATATATTTCTATGTAAAACTTTGGTCGGCCATTTTGGCCCCGCCCTACCCCCGGGGGACATGATTTGAACAAACTTGAATCTACACTACCTGAGGATGTTTCTCCATAAGTTTCATCTTTCCTGGCACAGTGGTTCTTGAGAAGAAGATTTTTAAAACATACCACCAAATTTTCACTAATTCTCAATTATCTCCCCTTGAATGAGGGCGTGGCCCTTCATTTGAACAAACTTGAATCCCCTTCAACCAAGGATGCTTTGTGGCAAGTTTGGTTGAAATTGGCCCAGCGGTTCTTGAGAAGAAGTCGAAAATGTGAAAAGTTTTCGGACAGACAGACGGACAGACAGACAGACGGACAGACGGACGCCGGACAAAATGTGATCAGAAAAGCTCACTTGAGCCTTCGGCTCAGGTGAGCTAAAAAACTCACAGGGTAAAGACGAAAGATCTGCTTTTTGAGACCCTCCCCAAATTATTATTATATGTAATTTTACGTCCAGTTCGAGTTATTTTCACTCATATGCAGATGTCCCATAATACCGAATTTGTGCTTCAAAATTAAGACCATTACGCGAAACTCAGCGTAATAGAACATTTAGGGATCTTTATTTTCACATCCCTTCGTAATACGGTTACTCAGTTTTTAAGGTCTCATCCGAAAGACCCCTAACGTTCCATGTGCTGAGGGCTTAAACCTAGGTCACATTTCCCGGCCGGTAGCCGTAGACCGGTGGTAATCGGTGATAATCTGTGGTGTTAACGATGCCCCAACATCGGTCCACATCGGCCCAATAGTCCTTAGAGTATCAGTCACATTATCCAGCGATGGATATACGATGGGCAACCAATGCGTTTTATGATATAAATGGCGTGTAGGTCGGCCGGACTTACAAAGACCCAGCGATGCATGGCTAATCATAAAACGATGTTCCAAGATAATCGGCCGATGTATATTACATCGCTCATACATTGGTGAACATCGTTCGTACATCGGTCGACTATGGGCCAATGTTTGGTCGAACATCGACCGGTGATCGGCCGTTATCTGTTGAACACCACTCAACCCCCCGATTACCTCAGATTCAACGGATATTGGACGATGCTCGGCCATATATCGGCCTATCCTTGAAAGATGTTTTAATGATAGGTTGCCGATGAGGAGCGATGTGAGGCATCGTTTGAGACATCGCTGAATTTTAACTACGAATTATTTCCTACCGATGACCCCACCGATTCGCAAAATGG
>NW_026935304.1:0-63637 GCF_032062105.1 Saccostrea cuccullata | reverse complement strand
AAGTAAAGATACAGGATAAATCCTTTTCAATTTAATTGCTATTCTTTTAACTTTACAAAGTGTTAGTTTTTCCATTGTTTTGTGTTGCAGTGGATATATTTAAAAAAATTGAACAACCAATCACTGATTAATGAAGATTAGGTAGTCTAACACGCATTCGTGTTTTTGGCCACATTTCGCCTTCTCGAAGCTTCTTCCAATTAAATTTTCAAACGGTTAAATTTTCAAACGTGGAGAACCCTGAAAAAGAGGATATTAATTCTTCGTTAATTATGTTCTTAATTTAAACACAAAATAACATTAATGTGGTCGCATCCTGAAGTTTTCTTTACAATTTGCATCAGATCGGTATGATTTTTTAACAAAAATTGAAACAGGTGCACTCGGCATGGGTTGTTATATTTTTAATGTGTATATAATTTTATTTCGAGATATCAATATCATAATTAAATTGCATATGTTACATGTACATATCATTTTCAAAATCCTATCTATATATTGATATATCCGTTCTATTATCTTATATCGGTGAGCAACTTTTGCAACGAATGGATAATTTAGATAATATACATGTATGCATACTTCAATCTAGATGTTTTCTTCAGGGAAACACTTTATTCTTTTAGCAAACTACTGTATGCAGCGAAATGTAACAATCATTTTATATCATAATTTCCAAAAAGAAAGTCAAATGATTATTTTTAACAACCAGAGTTAGAAGAAAAAGAAAAGTAGACTTATACCATTTTCCTTAATGACATATCCATTCTTCTCATTAGGCAGCAAAATCGATGTTGATTACTATTTTAGTTCAATTTTCTCAGAGTTACTTAAGCTATTAATCGGACAGATGATGTGCGATACATCTTCTCAGATGCCAAACAGTCGCGGTTCCGGAAAGTCCAGATTCCTGTCAGATCTTAGTGTCAGACAAACAAGGTTATGTTTAGTGAAAGCAATGGGTGTCACATGTAATGGTCAGAGATATTGATGGGTGGTAATTGTAATTGTCAGTGATAGCTATGGGTGGTAATTGTAATGTTCAGAAATATTTATGGGTGGTAATTGTAATGGTTAGGAATATTTATTGGTGGTAATTGTAATGGTCAGAGATAGTTGTGGGTGGTACATGCAATGGTCAGTGATAGCTATGAGTAGTAATTGTAATGGTCAGAAAAAGCTATCAGTAGTAATTGTAATGTTCAGAGATAGCTATGGGTGGTACTTGGATTTTGCAGATGTTGTCAGGTAGGGTTGTGTAGAATTAATCATGATTAGTACATATGGTGTTAGTAATTCTTGTAAGTTTGGTAATTAATTGAGTTAGTCCAAAGTCCTCCAGAGCAGATGTCCAAGATTAACCGGAAAGGGGGGCTGTCTTTTAACATATCTACATTAAAGTCACCTGTTATTATGGTGTCTTTGCCGTCACAGCAGAAGGCATAGTTCATCTCCCTTGGTAAATCCTCTACCTAACAGGAGGGTGCAGATGTTGGGCGGTATGGAGAACAATAAAATATAGGTTTGTTTTCTTTAAATAAATTTCTAACCATACTGTCTTAATGTTACTGATTTCTTAATCTTTTCGACTTTTATAATATAAATCATTGAGAAATAAATAACTATTACACCGCTCGCCTCATTTTGTCTATCTTTTCGTTTAGGAATCATCTATATTCAAATCTGAGTCACCACTTCATTCATGTGAAAAAGACTTACAAATCCTAGGACTTCAATAGATCGTTCATTTTGTAATATGAATTTCATTTCGTCCAACTTGGTACAAAATGACAAATATTAGAATTTTCAAAACTAATACATTTTTTTTCTAAACCAAATCCAGTTTTACCACGATATATTCTTTTGGTATTATTATAGTTTAATTTGAATCAAAATATTCACGTATACGACTTTTGTTAATTATTTTCAGGCATACATACTTTCGTTGCTATCAAGGATTTCTTTTTTTAGGAAGTGCATATATTACCAGTTTAATAAACTTGTAGACGCTTTTTATTTCATGTACATGAGCTTTCATTTCATGTAGGATGTTTGTAAAGTTTTAAAATTGTAAAATGATACTTTTCATCCTGATACAATTACTGAGTATTTCATTTGAAGTTTCGTTATAGAATGAGAGAAATAACACACAAATATATATTTCGTAAGTTTTTCTCATTCACAGAGATAATTATTTTTGGTAAATATGTCACTTCTTCCTTGTATCAACAAAATTTAAAAAAAATATCCTAATTCTGTGTGGTCTGTAATTAACACGATATCGACTGCCAAAGGTTGAACGAGAGAAAAATATTAATTTAAAAAAGCAGGGCTCTCCACAAGGGGTTTTACCATGACGGCCCCCATTCGTTAAATTTATGTGCGCAATGTTTAAGGGAGCCGCACCATGGTTAAAATCAGCAGCCGCCATGATTAAACTTTATTGCATTTCAGTCCTGACACCTACTTTTTTAAAGACTCGAGTAGTTGACTGTGTTTATACTACGTCTGCAATGCGCCTCGCATGCCTCGAAGGAAAGCAGACTGTGCTTAACAAACACGTCGTTAATAGGCGACTATGCTGTGAAGTGTGACACTGAATGGAGAATCAATCAGCTAATCATATTATCAAAATATTTAGAGTTAATTATACTGTACACAGGTAATAATATCGGGGAACTTCAAAATGTTCACGACATGAATAGATAGCGGGTTTCATAAAAGATAACAATTACGTAAATTACAATTACATAATAATCGTCATGCATGCAATTCAAGTTTCTGTGCCAGAAAAAATGCTCTGTAAAATACTTTTTGAAAATTTCATATTCCTCTGTATTTTATCAATTTCCTATGCTCTGTTTTCTAAGCTTTAACTTTATTATCTTTTGATAAAATGTGCATAGGGCCTACATCTCAATCGCCGTCTAAATTTTCATCTTTTCGTCTTAATCTAAGTTTTAGAGTTACTTCCCGTTGTTATGAAACGTCACGTGACGCTTTGTTTAGCACTGAGCACGTGGAGAAGTAAACAGAACTTGGTGAAAAATGCAGTATCTAGAAAAAATAAAACCTTTGTGTATTAACTTCAAAATACTACCAATTCATCAGTTTTATTTATATTGAAACAAAACATTACATATAACAGGTTAAAATTCTTATAACTATTAGTTTCTGAAAAAAAATATTCAATGGATACTGACTTAATGTATCAAGCAATTTTCTTTAAATTCCTTCAGAAGGTTACTACAGTTTGGGGCAAATTTTGGTATATTTGTGAAGTAAAGATACAGAATAAATCCTTTTCAATTTAATTGCTATTCTTTTAACTTTACAAAGTGTTAGTTATTCCATTGTTTTGTGTTGCAGTGGATATGTTTAAAAAAATGAACAACCAATCATTGATTAATGAAGATTAGGTAGTCTAACACGCATTCGTGTTTTCGGCCACATTTCGCCTTCTCGAAGCTTCTTCCAATTAAATTTTCAAACGGTTAAATTTTCAAATGTGGAGAACCCTGAAAAAGAGGATATTAATTCTTCGTTAATTATGTTCTTAATTTAAACACAAAATAACATTAATGTGGTCGCATCCTGAAGTTTTCTTTACAATTTGCATAAGATCGGTATGGATTTTTTAACAAAAATTGAAACAGTTGCACTCGGCATGGGTTGTTATATTTTTAATGTTTATCTAATTTTATTTCGAGATATCAATATCATAATTAAATTGCATATGTTACATGTACATATCATTTTCAAAATTCTATCTATTGATATGTCCGTTCTTTTATCTTACATCGGTGGGCAACGTTTGCAACAAAAGTGTAATTTAGGTAATATACATGATGCATACTACAATCTAGATGTTTTCTTCAGGGAAACACTTTATTCTTTTAGCAAACTACTGTATACAGCGAAATGTGACAATCAATCTACATCATAATTTCCAAAAAGAAAGTCAAATGATTATTTTTAACAATCAGAGTTAGAAGAAAAAGAAAAGAAGATGTATATCATTTTCCTTAACTACATTCCCATTCTTCTCATTAGGTAGCAAAATCGATGTTGATTACTATTTTAGTTCAATTTTCCCAGAGTTACTTAAGCTATTAATCGGAAAGATGATGTGCCGAAACATCTTTGCAGATGCCAAACAGTCGCGGTTCCGGAAAGTCCAGATTCCTGTCACATTGTAGTGTCAGACAAACAAGGTGGTGGTCAGAGAAAGCAATGGGTGGTACATGTTCAGTATTTATGGTGGTAATTGTAATGATATTTATTGGTGGTAATTGTAATGGTAGAAATTGTTACATTCAGTGATAGCTATGAGATAATTGTAATGGTCTTATGGGTGGTACTTGGATTTTGCAGATGTTGTCAGGTAGGAATGTGTAGAATTAATCATGATTAGTACATGAGGTGTTAGTAATTCTTGTAAGTTTGGTAATTAATTGAGTTAGTCCAAAGTCCTCCAGATCAGATGTCCAAGATTCACAGGAGGGGGATGTCTTTTAACATATCTATATTAAAGTCACAGCAGAAGGCACAGTTCATCTCCCTTGGTATGTCCTCTACCTAACAGGAGAGTGCAGTTGGTGGTATGGAGAACAATAAAATATAGGTTTTGTGTTCTTTAAATAAATTTCTAACCATATTGTCTTAATGTTACTGATTTTTAAATCTTTTCGACTTTTATCCTATAAATCATTTGAGAAATAGATAACTATTCCACCGCCCGCCTCATTTTGACCATCTCTTCGTTTAGGAACCATCTATATTCAAATCTAATTCACCACTTCATTCATGTGAAAATAACTTACAAATCCTAGAACTTCCATAGATTGTTCATTTTGTAATATGAATTTCATTTCGTCCAACTTAGAACAAAATGACAAATGTTAGAATTTCCAAAACGCATACATTTTTTTCAAGACCAAATTCAGTTTTACCGGGGTACATTTTTCTGGTATGATTATAGTTTAGTTTGAATCAAGATTTTCAAATATATGACTTTTGTTAATCTTATTTTCAGGCATACATATTTTCGTAGCTGTCAGGGATTCTTGGAAGTGCATATATTACCAGTTAAATAAACATGTAGACGTTTTTTATTTCATGTACATGAGCTTTCATTTCATGTAGGATGTTTGTAAAGTTTTAAAATTGTAAAATTATACTATTCATTCTGATACAATTACTGAGTATTTCATTTGAAGTTTCATTATACCATGAGAGAAATAATACACAAATATACATTTCGTAAGTTTTCTTTTTTCACGGAGATAATTATTTTTGGTAATTATGTCACTTCTTACATGTATCAACAAAATTAAAAAATAAAGTAATTCTGTGTGGAAAGTAATTAACACAATATCGACTGCAAAAGATTGAATGAGAGAAAAATATTAAATTAAAAAAGCAGGGTTCCCCACAAGGGGTTTTACCCTGGCGGCCCCCATTTGTTAAATTTATGTGCGCCATGGTTAAACGAGCTGCGCCATGGTTAAAATCGGCAGCCGCCATGATTATATTTTATTGCATTTCAGTCCTGACACCTACTTTTTTAATGACTCGAGTAGTTAACTGTGTTTATACTACATCTGCCATGCACCTCACATGCCTCGAAGGAAAGCAGACTGTGCAAAACAAACACGTCGTTAATCGGCGAGTATGCTGTGAAGTGTGACACTGAATGGAGAATATATCAGCTAATCATATTATCAAAATATTTAGAGATAATTATACTGTACACAGGTAATAATATCGGGGAACTTCAAAATGTTCACTACGTGAATAGATAGCGGGTTTAATAAAAGATAACAATTACGAGCATAATAATCGTCATGCATGCAATTCAACTTTCTGTGCCAGAAAAAATGCTCTGTAAAATACTTTTTAAAAATTTCATATTCTTCTGTATTTAATCAATTTCCTATGCTCTGTTTTCTAAGCTTTAACTTTATTATCTTTTGATAAAATGTGCATAGGGCCTACATCTCAATCGCCGTCTAAATTTTCATCTTTTCGTCTTAATCTAAGTTTTAGAGTTACTTCCCGTTGTTATGAAACGTCACGTGACCCTATTTTTAGCACTGAGCACGTGGAGAAGTAAACAGAACTTGGTGAAAAATGCAGTGTCTAGGAAAATAAAACCTTTGTGTATTAACTTAAAAATACTACCAATTCATCAGTTTTATTCATATTGAAACAAAACATTACATATAACAGGTTAAAATTCTTATAACTATTAGTTTCTGAAAAAAATGGCAATGGATACTGACTTAATGTATCAAGCAATTTTCTTCAAATTCCTTCAGAAGGTTACTACAGTTTGGGGCAAATTTTGGTATATTTGTGAAGTTAAGATACAGGATAAATCCTTTTCAATTTAATTGCTATTCTTTTAACTTTACTATGTGTTAGTTATTCCATTGTTTTGTGTTGCAGTGGATATATTTAAAAAAATTGAACAACCAATCACTGATTAATGAAGATTAGGTAGTCTAACACGCATTCGTGTTTTCGGCCACATTTCGCCTTCTCGAAGCTTCTTCCAATTAAATTTTCAAACGTGGAGAACCCTGAAAAAGAGGATATTAATTCTTCGTTAATTATGTTCTTAATTTAAACACAAAATAACATTAATGTGGTCGCATCCTGAAGTTTTGTTTACAATTTGCATCAGATCGGTATGGATTTTTTTTTTTACAAAAATTGAAACAGGTGCACTCGGCATGGGTTGTTATATTTTTAATGTGTATATAATTTTATTTCGAGATATCAATATCATAATTAAATTGCATATGTTACATGTACATAGCATTTTCAAAATTCTATCTATTGATATGTCCGTTCTATTATCTTATATCGGTGAGCAACTTTTGCAACGAATGGATAATTTAGATAATATACTGTAAACCAACTTTTATTCGCGACGACTTTATTTCGCGATTTACCAGGGATAAACTAGTTCGCGACGATTAATTTTCGCGATCAAGCCTTTTTGCATCTGTTTTAAATAGACAAATACACTATAAGGACCGGTTCGCGGCGAGAAATATTCGCAATGACGAGGCTCTCGCGAACTTCGCGAAAATTTCTCGCACGCGAAAAAAAGTTGGTTTACAGTACATGTATGCATACTTCAATCTAGATGTTTTCTTCAGGGAAACACTTTATTCTTTTAGCAAACTACTGTATACAGCGAAATGTAACAATCAGCTTTTAATTTTGATGAACAAGATTGCCATGATAAGGAAAAATAGAAATTTCTGTGAAATTCCTTTTAAAAACGCTACTCCTTCTACAGTTTTTGTCTGATGGTAGTGGCTTCTTTTCTCATCCTTTGTTATAAGTACAAACCAGTAGAGCTACAGTCTTGACAGAGATTTCTGGTTTTAAATTAATGTTAAGGTCAGACGACACGTTCCTCAAAAATATATAATTTTTCTTCAGAGATTGTCATTGAAGAATAGGTACTTGAACAAGATTCCTCGCAAAAAATAAGAGTACCTTACCAGCCATTTGGACAGGATACCAAAGGTTCATATTTCTTATATAACCCTTATGGATAATCCTCTGAACGGCCTGTCTCACCATTTTTTGGTGTACCTATATTTTAAAACATTTTGAAAACAATGAAGAAATCAGAAGAGAATGCCAAATTTGAATATTATTTATCTTATTCCAAGAGATACAAAACATGTATGTTATAGCATATTATTAAGGAACGTGTCGTCTGACCTTAATGTCCAGGAAAAAGGTAATAACCTTGACCTGACCTTGCCTCTAATATTAAACGGTCAAATTTATTCTAACTGATACCATCACAAATATTGTCCTCTTGATTCTGTGAACATTTCATTAATTTTCAAATACAAGAAAATTAATGTGAGAAGAATCCTACCTTAACCAACATAAAATATTTATTAATGTAAATAACCCCTACCGCAATCCCATCCTGACCCTTACAAACATACTTTGTCTCATTACTTCTCCTTAAATTGAAAACTTCCATTAAACTACAGCGTAGTTTGATCGGCTTTTTGTTTATTTTGATGAGAAAGTCGATGATGTTACATTAGACGACAAACTGAAATTTATAGTTTTTTCACGGCTGGTGTAAAAAAAACGAACATATCCTTAAAAAATACTACAGTAAACTATAGTTTACTTTAGTTAACTATAGTACCGAAGAAAACATTTAAAACTTAAATTTACTATTAATAGTGAAAACTTTGGAACTTTGTAGTAAAAACTTTGAAACTTTGATTTACTACAGTGAAAACTTTGGAATTTAATTAACAATAGTAAAGACTTTGAAACTTTGATGAAATTATGTTTTTATTCCTATTCCTAATATTTCATTACATTTCAAGGTTAAGATTAAGAAAAAAATTCCAACATTTTTTTTTAGGAAAAGGACCATTTTTCTAAAAGAATAATGTACAAGAAATGAATACTAGTACACGCATTAATAGAGAGGGTCTCTCTTGTACCGAAAAAGGAACTATTTATTTAAATGTATATCATTTTAATATTAGTCAGATATAAACTTAGTCTTATATATCGAAAGAAAAAAATATATCTCGGTCGAGACTGTAGCTCTACTCGTTTGTACTAACTTATAATAAAGGAAGAAAAAAGTAGCAATTGGGGCTTAAAACTTTGTAAAAGCAATAAATAGAATGACGGTCCTTAACTAAGTCTATTTTTGTGGCAAATTGCAATAAAACTATAACTGTAGTAATAGCTTTAAATTAAATTTTACAGAATTTTTAATTTTAGTCACCATGGCAATAAAAGAATATGTACAAGAAATGAATACTAGTACACGCATTAATAGAGAGGGTCTCTCTTGTACCGAAAAAGGAACTATTTATTTAAATGTATATCATTTTAATATTAGTCAGATGTAAACTTAGTCTTATATATCGAAAGAAAAAAATATATCTCGGTCGAGACTGTAGCTCTACTCGTTTGTACTAACTTATAATAAAGGAAGAAAAAAGTAGCAATTGGGGCTTAAAACTTTGTAAAAGCAATAAATAGAATGACGGTCCTTAACTAAGTCTATTTTTGTGGCAAATTGCAATAAAACTATAACTGTAGTAATAGCTTTAAATTAAATTTTACAGAATTTTTAATTTTAGTCACCATGGCAACATCAATCAACACACTGAAAAACACGAAACTGATAGTAGTGTATGCCAGTATAGTCTACTTGCCTGCCAAATTATATTACAATCTGACTAAAACTGTAGGATCAGTAGCATTTTGAATGAATTTCACAGAAATTTCTATTTTAGTAACCACGGTAACACTAGTGATCGAAATCAAAAACCTATATCTTTAAGTGTAGTCTACATGTGAGCTAAGTTATTTAGAAATCAGACAAAAAATGTTGGATAGGTAGCATTTTATTATATAATTTCTATCTTTAGTAACTAAGGCAGAAATCAAAAACCGATGCAGAAATTAAGTATCTTAGTGTAGTCTATTTGTGTGCCCAGTTATATTGAAATCAGACCAAACTGCAGGAGTAGTAGCATTTAAAAAAAATGTTTACAGACAGACAGACAGACAGACAGGCAAATATACTACAAAATGAAGTATGCGTCATTTAGAATTAAAAAAAAACATCAGCTTCATCAATTTCATTCAACGTGTTTTTCATAATTTGACAATTATATACATGTACTAGTGATTCTAAAATCATCATGCCACAGTAATGTATTCAAGTAAAACTGATAACAAATAAAGGATGAATGAACCTTTTCTCAAAATAATATATTATTCAATGTGTTGCATTCATTTGCATTCTTTGTGTTTAATATACTTAAACATAAATAGTCAATATTGATGTCTTTCTTTATCGAAATTTGGAGAAACGAAGCAGATTAAAAATACAATTATAGTGAAAATTATAAATTTATTTCTCGATACGTATATCTTAAACGTTAAAAGTGACATGTGTTAAGCTGTATCAAATCTAAAATACAAAGTTTGGAATATTTAAATATATTCTATAAATTTTAGGTTGAGTATCAAAATCATTGTATCAAATTAGAAGGAATTTAATAACTTGTTTGATTCTGTATTTTCAGGAAAAAAAAATGATTCTTTTAAAAGGATTTGAATATCATTTTATTTATTCCTTTGTTTGTATCTCTTTCTTCTAGCTATCTGACTATCTGTCTCTTAAACATCCGGGGCTTAACGACGTTCTCGACTACATAGAAAACACAATAAAACTTCAATAATTACTATTTATATAGCACAAGATTATATATAAATATTTTGATAAGTGATATCTCATTGTTCAGGAAAGATAGATGTGTGTTTCTCTTAGATATAACAAGCGATTTCGAAATTTTATATCACTAAGGTTTGCAACTGCAACGCTTAATGATACACCAGTGTGTATCATTAAGCGTCGATTATGTCGATATTTGCTTGTTGCATTAAGCGTCGGTGTTGCACTGCATTTGTGACGCTTAATGATATAATTCTGTCATTAAGCGGCGATTTAGCATTAGCGGTTGATGATGTCAGCTATTAATGCAATAATTTATGGCATTAAGCGTTGCAATTGCAACGCTTAATGCTATTTGTATCATTAAGCGGCGTTTTATCATTAGAGGTTGCTACATCGCATCCTGAAGTTTTCTTTACAATTTGCATCAGATCGGTATGGATTTTTTAACAAAAATTGAAACAGGTGCACTCGGCATGGGTTGCTATATTTTTAATGTGTATATAATTTTATTTCGAGATATCAATATCATAATTAAATTGCATACGTTACATGTACATAGCATTTTCAAAATTCTATCTATTGATATATCCGTTCTATTATCTTATATCGGTGAGCAACTTTTGCAACAAAAGGGTAATTTAGATAATATACATGCATGCATACTACAATCTAGATGTTTTCTTCAGGGAAACACTTTATTCTTTTAGCAAACTACTGTATACAGCAAAATGTAACAATCATTCTATATCATAATTTCCAAAAAGAAACTCGAATGATTATTTTTAACAAACAGAATTAGAAGAAAAAGAAAAGTAGACTTATACCATTTTTCTTAACTACATTCCCATTCTTCTCATTAGGTAGCAAAATCGATGTTGATTACTATTTTTATTTTAGTTCGATTTTCCCAGAGTTACTTAAGCTATTAATCGGAAAGATGATGTGCCGAAACATCTTCGGAGATTCCAAACAGTCGCAGTTCCGATAAGTCCAGAATTCCTGTCAGATCTTAGTGTCAGACAAACAAGGTGATGTTGAGAGATAGTTATGGGTGGTACATGCAATGGTCAGAGATAGCTATTGGTGGTACTTTTTATGATCAGAGATAGCTATGGGTTGTACATGCAATTGTCAGAGATAGTTATGAGTGATAATTGCAATGGTCAGAGATAGCTATTGGTGGTACTTGGATGTCGCAGATGTTGTCAGGTAGGGTTGTGTAAAAATAATTATAATTTGTACATGAGATGTTAGTTATTCTAGTAAGTTTGGTACTTAATTGAGTTGGTCCAAATTCCTCCAGATGTCAAGGGCAGGTGTCCAAGATTCACCGGAGGGGGGTGTCTTTTAACATATCTATATTAAAGTCACAGCAGAAGACACAGTTCATCTTCCTTGGTCAGTCCTCTACCTAACAGGAGGGTGCAGATGGTGGGCGCATTAGCAAAAAATACTAAAGTAAACTTAAGTTAATTATAGTTTACTATAGTTAACTTTAGAACCAAACTTAAAACGTTGGAACTTTGATTAACTATAGTGAAAACTTTGGAACTTTGATTTACTATAAAGAAAACTTTGGAACTCTGATTTACTATAGTAATAACTTTGGAACTATGATTTACTATAGTAATAACTTTGGAACTTTGATTTACTATGGTAAAAACTTTGGAACTTTGATTTACTATGGTAAAAACTTTGGAACTTTCATTAAGTACTATAAAACCCTTGGAATTATGTTTTTGCTTCCCATTCAGTACATTTTATGAAATTTCAAGAGTAAGATTCATTAAAGTTTCAGGGAACGTTTCAAAAATTCAACCTGTCCCCTCCCCCCCCCCCCCCCCAAAAAAAAAAACAGAGTACAAGAAATGAATATTACTGTAAAAATTGTTTCTTGCACCGATAAATAAGCAATATTTATTATAATTTATGCGGAAAAAGGATAAAAATTACATCATTTAGAATCAAAATATTTGCTTCCTTAATTTCAGATATTTTTTTTTTCTACTGTTAAAAGTTAATTTTGCATTTAAATTAATTACTTTGCATATTTAAATTAAGATGAACAATAAAACCAGGAAAAACAAACCAATACCATCCCCTTCAAAAGAGACTGATATTAAAAAGGAAAAATAATAAAACAAATTACAAAAACTTGAATACTTTGATTTACTATGGAGAAAACTTTGGAACTTTAATTTACTATGGAGAAAACTTTGGAACTTTGATTTACTATAGTAATAACTTTTGAACTTTTTTTTTATTATGGCGAAAACTTTGAAACTTTGATTCAATATAGTACAAACTTTGGAACTTTGATTTACTATGGTGAAAACTTTGGAACTTTGATTTACTATAGTAAACTATAGTTAACTATAGTATTTTTTGTTAGAGCGGTATGGAGAACAATAAAATATATGTTTTGTGTTCATTCATTAAATTTCTAACCATATTGTCTTAATGTTACTGATCTCTAAATCTGTTCGATTTTTATCCTATAAATCATTTGAGAAATATATAAATATTCCACCGTCCTTCTTATTTTGTTTGTCTTTTCTTTCAGGAACATAACCATCTATATTTAAATTTTAATCCCAACTTGATTCTTGTGAAAAGGTCTCAAATCCCAGAACATCCATAGATCGGTCATTTTGTACTCCCATCCAAGACCACATATACCAATTATGATTATTTTTACACAACCCAACTTCACAACATCTGCAAAATCAAAGTACGACCAATATCAATCTCAGCTATTACATGTACCACCCATAACTATTCCTGACTATTACATTTACCACCATAACTATCTCTGACCATTACTATTACCATCCATAACTGTCTCAGACCATTACAATTACCATCCATAGCTGTCTAAGAACATTACAATTACCGGCCATAACAATTCCTGACCATTACAATTAACTTCCATAACTATCTCTGACCATTACAATTACCACCCATAACTATCTCTGACAATTAAAATTACTATCCATAGCTATCTCTGACAATTAAAATTACCATCCATAGCTATCTCAGGTCATAATATGTACCACCCATAACTATTCCTGACCATTACAATTACCACCCGTAACTATCTCTGACCATTACAATTACCACCCGTAACTATCTCTGACCATTACAATTACTACCCATAACTATTTCTGACTATTACAATTACTACCCATAGCTATCTCTGACCATTACAATTAGCACCCATAACTATCTCTGACCATTACAATTATTATCCATAACTATCTCTGACCATTACAATTACTACCCATAGCTATCTCTCCCATTACAATTACCACCCATAGCTATCTCTGACCATTACAATTACCACCCATAGCTATATCTGACAAATACAATTACTATTCATAACTATCTCTGAACATTACAATAACCACCCATAACTATCTCTGACCATTACAAGTACCACCCATAACTATATCTGACAAATACAATTACTATACATAACTATCTCTGAACATTACAATTACTACCAATAGCTATCTCTGACTATTACAATTACCACCCATAGCTATCTCTGACAATTACAATTACCACCCATAACTATATCAGACCATTACAATTACCACCCATAATTATCTCAGACCATTACAAGTACCACCCATAACTATCTCTGACCAATACAATTACCATCCATAACTATCTCTGACCAATACAATAACCATCCATAATTGGAAAACTTCCATAGATCGTTCATTTTGTAATATAAATTTCATTTAGTCCAACTTGTTACAAAATGACAAATATTAGAATTTCCAAAACGCATACATTTCTAGACAAAATCCAGTTTTCACTGTGGTAAATTGTTTTCGTATGATTATAATTTAGTTTTGATCAAGATTTTCACATATATGACTTTTGTTAATCTTATTTTCAGGCATAAATATTTGCGTAGCTGTCAGGGATTCCTATTTTTAAAAGTGCATCTTTTACCAGGTAAACAAACCTGTAGACGCTTTTTATTTCATGTACATGAGCTTTCATTTCATGCAGGATGTTTGTAAAGTTTTGAAATTGTAAAATGATACTATTCATTCCGATACAATTACTGAGTATTTCATTTGAAGTTTCATTATACCATGAGAGAAATAACATGCAAATATATATTTTCTTCAGTTTTTTTTTATTCACAGAGATAATTATTTTTGGTAAATATATCATTTCTTCACCTGTTTCACCAAAACGTAAAAAAAATAAAGCTAATTCTGTTTGGGCAGTAATTAACACGATATCGATTGCGAAAGGAAGGACGAGAGATAAGTATTGTTTAAAAGAAGATGATATTTATTTTTCGTGTAATTATATTCTAAATTTAAACACAAAATAACATTAATGTTGGAGCATCCTGAAGTTTTCTTTACAATTCACATCAGATCGGTATGGATTTTTCTAAAAAAAAAAAAAAAAGTTGCAACAGTTTCATCCGGCATGGTTTTTTGCATAATTTTATTTCGAGATGTCAATATCATAGTTGACTTGCATATGTTACAGGTACATAGAACCTCCTACATTATATCTATATATATATATATCTGTCCGTTGCCTAATTTTCGTATACCGGTGAGCGGTTTCTTCAACGAAAAGGTAATAACATTATATAATATATTGTACAATATACCTGCAAATTGTAAAGTAGATAATGTTTTCTTTTTTCTCTTAACATGCTACCGTATAAAGGAAAATTTTCGGCAAGTGTAATTTTTGTCCTTTCACCCTACCTATATTTGGGTGAATTTACAACAAGGCGAATTCAAAGCATGTGGTATAATTTCTTATACAAACTATGACAGAACGAGTTTAAAACGGTACAAATAAGTTCGTGGGCGTGAAAAGGCAAAAATAATAACACGCGCTAAGAAAATAACACTGTATACAGAAACTCTTATAAATATTCATACCAAGAACTGTTTATTTAACTATTTTTAGAGCTTGAAAGATGCTGTGTTTCAAAGCTGCTGTTTTTGTTATTTTCTTATCATCGTTCCGACTAGTGGAGCCGTCAGGTAAATTTTAAATCTTAAATTTGTCATTTAAATTGTAACTTTTCCGGTTAGCACTTGTTCATTTTGTTGTTTTAACTTGTAATTTCAATTATTTTAATTAGTAAATAACCCTCAATTCCGTTTTTACATAAATACAAGAATTTGTTTTCTGTGATGTTTTGATGTTTGAATTCAATCAATGTATTTTTAGTTACTGGGACTAGTTATATGGATAATGCAAGCGAAAAATAATATGTTGAAATTCATGTTATATTCATGAACTGTACCATTTTTAATCAAATATTTCGTGAGCATATAGCAAAAACGCCAAGTTTAATTCAATTACATAATTGTGGTTCAAATGATCACTGGAATTCTTTAAAACCAATTTTGAATGTTTCTTTATATAAAAAAGGTAATACATATTTTTGATTGATGTGTCATTATTCTTTTTGTAATACTGCAGTATTTAACTTTTATATTGCAGGTAACTTTATCGCATTCAATGCATATCCAACCAGATCACTACACCTGAACATACGTTCTAAGGTCAACGTTGTTTACGATGGTGTATATTACAACTATGGAAACGCCTACAATCGACACACGGGTGTCTTCGAAGCGCCATCTGATGGGCTTTACGTATTTTCTTGGGCAAGTGTCGTGGCACCCAGAAAGATGTTTGACTCGGAAATCCTTCTCAATGGTCGAAGAAAAGGACTCGGAAACTGTAATAATCTTAAAGGTCAAGGATATGAAAACTGCTCACGAACATACCCACTGGTTTTGAAAGCCGGAGATAGAGTTAACATCCGGACTGCAGGCGCAAACAACCTGGAGGGACTTTGGTCCAGTTTTTCTGGATTCAAAGTATAAAGGCAATTAAAAAATCATACATACTTATGAATTAAAGCAAGTATAATAAATCACCTTTTTGTCCTTCTTTTCTCTTTTTTTTACAATGTTTGAAAATTCATGTTGACTTCCCAAAGATACTGACTATATAATCCGATATTCCTCTGATACTTACCCCTGCTTTTTATATTATGAAATGTGCAGGCACGGGGGGAGGGGGGTCAGAGTGGAGGCCATATTGAAAAGTGGAAGTTCAGAGACACCAGCTGGTGTCGCGATTCTTTCTACCTTTTACAACTTTCGCGGATCTTACAACCTAGACGCGAGAAATCAGTCAAGGAATGCTTCTTCATTTTCTATTTTTTTTTAAGAGGTAAGTATTAAGACAATTAAAAATAGTAGTCTTGTGTCAATGACATAAAGCAGTTTTACAAAGTTTTAACAGAAGTAAAATTAATGCATATGTACTATAAAATAAATTGATAGCCATGTAAAAATCTTGATTTCACTCAGGTCAACAAACATACCAATTACAATAGTTGAGAATGAGGATATTTATGGGTTGGTCGTTTAACGACGGCCTTTAATTTTTCATTTACTTGAAAAATCTTTTTTTAACAAGAGAAAGAAAGAAGAGGGTTGAATCGATGCATCTGACAGATATGGACACATTTGAACGAAAATAAATTCTTTTTGTTTGTTTGTTTGTTTTTTACCGTCCCTCTCGAGATTTTCACTCAGAAGAAGACGCCACCACTTGCCGGTGGAGAGCTGCGAAATGTGTTTCCTGATTGGCTTTTAAGGCCATTCAACAGTGAGAGATCTTTTTCGGGCTAGCATCTACAGCGACAGGGGGCATCGTTTTACAGGATCTCATCCGAATGACCGGTCTCCACGTCCCACAGTAGAATATCTCCACTTTTTAAAAATCTATAATTAATGAAAAGTTTTAAACAATTTCTATATCGTTTATAAAATAACCTCCTTTACAAATACCTCCGTCATGACAAAAAGCTAGAAGACTAGTGTTGTGATGAGAGAAAAAAGCATCTACACAACTACATGTCTGAATAAACTTTAAATGTAAAGTCCATTATCGATATTTTGTAAAGATAATAGATTATTGTAAATTGTAAAAGATTTGTAAATCATGCTTTGTAGCAACCTCTAATAATAAAACATCGCTTTATAATACAAATAAAAGTTATTTATTTCATCAATATATTTTTTATATTAAGAATGATGGCACTTAGTGTAAAAAACTTGGCCCCCGGTATATTGTGCAAAAATATAGTATGAAAAGTAGCCTTACCAGATTAATAATTCTTCTAGGTCTTTGTCGCAACTTTGCAAAATTACAGACATTAAAAGCAACTGAAATTAAAGAATCAGGCTGTGGTTTGTAAGAGGGTTGTAAGAGGGTTCAATGCAAATTACGAATCTCCATTCATATTCAAAGTCTTTTCGATTTTGAGAGCTGGAACACATGGTGAGCGCATTCTTGCCCAAAGAATGTTTCCACTTAAGCATAGTGCCGTGGCCCCTTTTTTGGACCCCTCTAACTTTATCTAAATAACTCAAATCTTAATAATTTTACACCTTACTCATACTTTGTTATCTTTGTGGTATATTACTTGTAAAAATTCACACCGAAAACGGCGCCTTAGTTTTATAAATGGTAACTAAAAAAGCCATAACTGGGTGTTAATTCCGGAATGCTGCGCTTGTCCAAGTTGGGTTTTAATTGTGTCACATTAATATTCGGAGTAGGCGGGGCATTTCATCGATCGATTGAAAACATGTAACAGTGTGTAATATTTAGCCAGTTATAATGGCTTCTGGAATTTAATACAAAATACAAACTGTATACAGAAAAATAAACACAAAGAATTTCTCAAGGATTACGCCACATTTTTTTTTGTGGGGGGGGGGGAGATGGGAAGGATCTTTGAGATGTATATGATCCCTATAAATCCAGATCCCCCAATTAGTGGTCGTTAAATTTCTAGGTGGAAATTTAACACTTAAATAAACTGAGCCTACTTGTATATGAAAACGGGGGAAAATTATATTTAAGAAAAACTTCTATATATTCTAAAAAATTAGTGTCGTATCGAAAATTTGAATCTCTCTCTCTCTCTCTCTCTCTCTCTCTCTCTCTCTCTCTATTCGTATTTTTAAAGTACAGTAAATACTTACAAATTATTATTTACGAAATATATTTTTTTGAAATGCTGCATGTGGTGATATTTTAAAACTAAAAAAAAAACGTTTTTGGGGGGGTGGGGGGGTGTACCAGTAAGAATTCCATGCCAGTTTTAAACAATCTATAAGTACGTGTATATTACTTCTACCCCGTTTCCTTATATTTTTACAGTCAAAACACTTTGAAGAATGATGTTACTTCGAAGATTGGAGCTAAATCTTTGAAACTCGTTAAACCTCCAAACCTGCCCCGGCCCCCAAATCCGAGGACTAAAAATAAAAGATCATAACATTTTGTTCCATTTAATATTCCATCACCATATTTAAACACTTGACAAAAAATGAAATACCGATTATTCTATGTTGAATAATTGAAACTGTACATGTACATGTAATGGTCTAGGTTGGACGCCTTTCGACGAATGTTAATCGGATCTACAACCACGTGGTTTATTCAATTTTTGTATTCACATTGTTACCTGAATCTACAAATCACGTGGTAAATTGGAATATTAAACAGGTCACAATGAGGTCAATGACATGTAAATACCCGTAAGCAGTGAAGAAAACTGTCGGCATTTTGTACCTTTTTTCCAAAGGTTTACCCCGAGCGCAGGCTTGCACAAAATTCTCCCTTAAATATGTTGAATTTCCAACAGTTCAACACCTTCTGTACTTTTGAGAAATTTGGGCAAGCATACGCTCACTATGTATTTCAGCTCTATAAGTTGTTAAACTAACTATGTATTTCAGCTCTATAAATTGGAATAACTTTGAATAACAATGGAGATTCGTGATTTGCATTGACCCCTCTGTGGCAACGCACTTTGAAAAAATTACGCACTTTGAAAAAAATTTTCAAAGTGCCTTAAAATTGGGACAAAATCAACGCACTTTGAAATTTTTTTTCTAAGTGCGTTAAATTTGGGACCAACTCAACGCACTTTGAAAATTTTTTCAAAGTGCGTTAAGAGTATACATCAATATATTTTACCATAGGGACACTTAACGCACTTTGAAAAAAAATCATTTTTTACTCATGGAAAGATTTTATTTGTTATATATCTTTCAAATTACTAAGCCTAAACCTAACCTCAAAAATGAATTGATTTACTCGATCCCGTCGAAAAGAGGAGAAGACGGGTATAAGATCCCTCAGTTCAAATCTTTTTCTTTCCAATACATAAGTGTCGGTAACAATCGGGGGAGGGGAGCAATAAACCTAAAAAGGGTTCGCTGCATTTTCAATGCTTATACAATGTATATATCTTTCCAAAAAAAGTGGGGGGCTTAGCCCCCCATCCCCTCCCCTGGCCCTTCGCCCAGTCTCGATGTCTATGCTATACTCAAAGCATTCATATAATTATATACTTACCTAACTGGTATGACGTTGAAAACTTTCAATAATAAATGAGTTGATTAAAACAGATGAAAAATAGAAATTTTTAAGTACAGTAAAACGTATGAGAGAGAAAGAATTTTCATAGTTTTGAACAAACAAATTGGTCCCTTTTTATTATGATAAATGCTAAATTGCTTAAAGCTGTCCTCTGTTACATGTAGTGCCCCCTATACACCTTTAATCTACTTATCAAAGACTAGAATTAAAAAGAAGAAGAAACGAATTAATGAACATAAACATTCGTCACTCTTTTTTTCAAGACCCTTTAATTTTCCCTTTTATTTTATCAAAACCTTAAATATTTAAAACGTCAATATCTCAGGTGATTACAGTGACTTTATCATAAAAAAAATTATCAAACCAGGATCTGTTATTTATCATAACGATTATTTGAAGGAATATTGATTTATCTTTACATTTTTTTTCAAAGTGCGTTAATATGGTGAATATTTTTTTTTAAGTGCGTTAGCTTGGTCCCAAATTTTAACGCACTTTGAAAATTTTTTTCAAAGTGCGTAATTTTTCAAAGTGCGTTGTAACACCCCTCATACAAAACACAGCCTCGTTCTTTAATTTTACTCACTTTTAATTTCTGTAATTTTGCAAAGTAGCGATTAAGACCTAGAAGAATTGTTTATAAACTTCATTAGGCTGTTTTCTATACTTTATTTTTGTACTTTTTGTACACTAAGTGCAATCTTTCTTTCTCAAAGGGACATAAGGTGTAGAACTGTCAGAAATTCGACATATTTAAGGGAGAATTTTGGGCGAGTCTGCGCTCGGGGTAAACTTTTTGAAAAAAGGTACAAAATGCCAACCTTTCTTTTTTTCAATCTTTACGGGTATTTACAATTCATTGACCTCATTGTGACCTGTTTAGTATTCTAATTTATCACGTGATTTGTGGACTCAAATAACCTTGTGAATAAAAAAAAAATCAATAAACCACGTGCCTTTAGTTCCGATTAACATTCCGTAAAAAACCGTTCAACTTAGACCGTTACATGTACATTTTCAATTACAGGTAATCAACATGGAATTATTTCTTCTCTTTCAAGAATTTTATTGGTGTAATGGAATATTAAAATTGACTAAATGTACTGATATTTTATTTTTAATCCTTGGATTCAGGTGGCACGTTTGGAGGCTCAAAGAGTTTCCCAGAATTAGTCCCCATTTTCGAAGTAGCATCATTCCTCAAAGTGTTTTTGACAGTAAAAATATAGGCACGCGACTCAGCTATGTGAAAGGCCGATATAGAAAATGTGACCTTTGCACCGTTTTATATGTATTACTTCTTTTAAAAAATTGTAACAAAGCAACTGAATACTTGTAGAAAATGTAATATAGCTATCAATAATTGATGGGACTGGACCGTATTTATTACCAGTTGTATCACACGTATCAGCTGTTTGTCACGTGACTTGTATAAAAATAGAATTGTTCAGCTGAATGTAGGAAATGGGGATAGTGCAAGGGCATACGCTTGTTTTTCAAGAAAAAAGTTGAAACAAATTAAAAGATGTTTATTTCCTCTACCCAAAAAGTGCTGGGAGCTAGTTAGTGCTGTTTGCGAAGTACTGAAAACTTTGCCGAAAATACTTATAATAGCTAAAAATTTCCACTTCGCTTAAATTCTGATAAATAATCATAATGTTATGCAGACCAGGATCAGCTCCCAGCACTTTTCAAAATATATACTATATAAGCAATAAATATTCCAAATTTCAGCTCAAATAAATTAGTCTATGCCCTTGCACTTTTGATGTAAATCACGAATACGCTCATCGTTTTAGCAATATTCTCTACATTCCTTGTCCCTGTGCAGCTCCATTGCTACTAGATATATTCAAATTCTATACACATTGTATTTAATACATTATTTTCTTTTATTTTTAATGATTAGGTTTAAAAATTAGGTATGGCATATTTATTTAAGCATTCTTATAATTATTAAACCAGTGAATCTAGTCCTCTGGATCACCTGTGCTGTGTCTTGTCAAGGCTGATGACGTCATATTTGACAGAAGACATCTTCTGTTACTCGACTGTCTTGCTATCAAGTATTGTAATTTTTTATTTCATAAATAATTGATAAAATATATAAATTCAAGTTGTTATTTACACACGATCATGTCGTTAATTAATTTTTGTGGCATGTTAAATTTCAATGACGTCACAATTAAACTTCCAATACGGTGTACAAGGTATGTGAACTCTGACCTTCCTTAACATAGCTGAGGGGGAACAACTACGCAGATTGTATAACACTGGCATGGAATGCTAACTGGGACAACTCCCACCCCCTAGCCCCACCAACCCCGCCCCCCAAAAAAGAAATCTTGACACATACAATAAATAAAATTGTTTAAGTGATAAAATAACAACACATGCAGCATCGCAAAAACACATTCCGTACAGCATTATATATAGAAAAGTATTTACTGTGCTTTAAAAAGTACGGAATGAGTGAGAGAAAGAAAGAGAGAGCCAGATTGCGAGAGAGGGAATATTCCATACGGCTCTAATCTTTTAGAAAATACAGAAGTTTTTCTGAAATATGATTTTGTCCTTTTTTTCATATTATTATATTTAAATTATTATATTCAGTTTATTTAAGTGTTAAAATTTCCACCTAGAAACGACTAAAAATTTGGGGGGTTACATGTATCTCGATTTAGGGATCAGGGAGTACATGTACGAGGGGTGATCAAAAAGTTCGCGAACTATCTCTATATCTACAAAACCACATTTCAGATAACAAAATAAAATGGTACATACATAGCCATACACCGGTTCTATAAATAGTTATACGGAATAAAGTTTTGTTCCTTGATTGTGACGTCACAATGTGGTAATGACGTTCCTATGTAGGTCATTTGTGACGAAAAATGGTTGTCTCACTCGTATACGTTCAACAAACGACTGTAGAGTTTATGGTATGTATTAGAAATGCCTTTTAAGTAGCGTATAATAATGTGTACACAGTTTATTAAGATATATGACTTTCTATAAATTCAATCAATGATTGGATTGGTTGTTTTAGTGAAGGAAGGCAGATGGTTAAAAATATTAATGACACTTGTTTTGTTGCAAAGTGAATGCAAGTTTGAAAAGAGATGTCTTTTAAAGGTCAAGATCTAGTAAATGAAAGGTGCCTTCAGATTTATAAAACTTGAGAAATAAATTCCTTTATTGATGCTTTACAACATTAGCTTGGTCAAATAAGGTGTTTCGTGGCATAATTTATAGGTAAACAAGATGAAAAACTGTATTTTTAACTGTCATTTTCAATGAAAAATTAAGAAAACCAGTCATGAATATGGGACTTTTTTTGGTATTCAGCAAAGAAAATGTATCCAGATTGCCTACAGTCTCTCAGAAAACGGTAATTAGTATGTTCATGGCCTCTTCTTTAAATCAATATCAAATTTAATATAGGTATCCGGTTTACTTTTCATATGATTTCAAATTGAATGCCATGAAAATACCCAATTTTCTACATAGTTCTGCCCAAGGCAAAGTTGAAATTGATTATGACGTCATAATGGATCTAGAACCAAAAAATTAGTCCCAAGGTATTTACTAGATCTTGACCTTAATTAAGAAATTTGCTATCAAAGACCTCCAATTTACAATTTGAAAAATAGTTGAATATTTCAACAATAATATACCTATCAAATACCTAAGATATCGTTTACTTTAGATTTTAAACATATTAGATATGATAAAAATGAGTCACCAATTCTCTATCCACTTTGAATAAAAGTCTCTCCCAAGACAGAAGATTTGGGTTTTGATGGTCGCCTTGCATATTTTTGGAAAGAAAATTCTTATCATCCTATTCTGTTGCCGATATTTGACCATTTAACAAATGAACTGTTCTTGTTTTAAAGATTAACTAACATGGAAAGAAATATAAAACTCATTAAAATCTCTCAGATTTTGTGACAGAACGCTACGGAGGGAGGTCACGTGACCGCCTATATCACGTGGTTCACGCATGAGCAGACTGGTCAACACTGAAACCAAATATTGTTTCTTCCGTTTAATGGAAGTTATTTAATTTGAACTTTTTGATCACCCCTCGTACATCTCCAAGATCCTCCGCAGCACCCCCTTTTAAAGAAAAAATAATTAAAAAAAACTGGAGTAATTCTTGAGAAGTTCTTTGTGTTTTTTTCTGTATATTTTGTATAATATTCTAGAAGACATTGTAACTGGCTATTACATGTTTTCAATCGATCGATGAAATGCCCCGCCTACTCCGAATGACACACTTAAAACCCACCTCGGACAATCGCAAAATTCCGGAATATAATACCCACTAGAAGGCTTTTTAGGGTCTTCCGTCTTCAGCGGAAGACCCTTCTATTATTCTTCGGTTTCTTTTTTTACTTTTTTCTTTTTATTCTTATTTCTTCTTACAAAATTTGTGCAGGCGATTTCTCGGAGATGGCTCGTTTGATTTGCTTCAAATTTTTACGGTCGATGCTTTGTAATCTGAAGTTAATTCCGGCAAGTTATTTTTTTTGAAATTTACTTCCGGTCGGAAGTTATCGCCCTTTGATCGAAATTTACAGGACCTCCATGTCTGTGATGGAACTCAAAAATGGCTTGAGCTAGAGCGTTGAAATTTTCAGTGATAATAGAGGACATGTTGCCATGTTGCACCTGATCAGGATATTTTCCGGAAGTGCCTAGTATGGAAGCTCGGTAGGGGTAGAAAATTAGGACACGAATCATGACTGATTTTTAAAAACATTTTGCATCATATCTTTTAAAGTATAATTATTTTGTTACAAGATACTGAACAAAATTTGTGCATAATGACAAGATCTTTAATATGATATCAATAACAAAGTGCTGACTCATCACATTAGGGGCCAAAAGGGGCTAAAAGTCTTTTCTCGATAACTCTTTAACAGTCAATATTTTGTTATACATTACTGATGCAAAAATTTTTATCTCAACAATCTACAACTGCATATTATGATTTTAATGTCATATATTACATAATTAGGGGTCACATGGGGCGAAAATGCTAAGTCTTTGACGCTTTATATCTCAAAAGTGGTACATATTTTGATAAGTAATATTGAACAGAAGATGTTCAAAAATAATGTTCTAAACAATATGCAACCTTTCATTTTTCTTTAAATGCCCCTATTAAAGAGTTGAAGGGCTGGCCCCTAAATATTTCTTTTTCAAATAACTCGACAACGAAACAGGATCTCTTAAAAGTCTTCAATCCATACATCTTTCGCAAACAATATTTTGATATACATTACTGAAGCAAAATTGTTTATTTCAACAATCTACAACTGTATATTATGATTTTGATGTCATATATTACATAATTAGGGGCCAAAAGGGGCCAAAATGCTAAATCTTTGACGCTTTATATCTCAAAAGTGGGAAATATTTTGATAATTAATATTGAACAAAGGATGTTCAAAATAATGTTCTGAACAATATGCAACCATTTATTTTTCGCTAAACGTCTCCATTAAGGAGTTGAAGGGCTGGCCCCTAGATATTTCTTTTGCGAATAACTCGACAACGAAACAGAATCTCTGAATAGTTGTTGAACAAAAAGTTTTCAAAATCATGAAAAGGTTTTCGATAAAATCCCGAAAAAGGGGCTGGACACTCAAATTAAGGGCCGAGAGGGGCCAAAAGTCTTTAATCGATACATCTTTAGCAAGCAATATTTTGATATATTATATAAGAGGATTATTTTCGTAGTTTTCGTTGGCTGAAAGGACGTCACATGACATTCCTTCTTTTGCGATAGCGACGTGAAAGCGAGTCCGCGGAAAATGATATCGCACGACACACCGTTCAGTTGCACTGACGTTACGTAGAACGTGACGTCATAATAAAAGAAACGTGAATTTAACCATTGTGACGTAATGACAGCCAAGTCCGTTGTGTTAGGACTCGGTGCATTCACTTTAAGTGATTATATTATATAATTATTATGGATTTCAGTGAACGGTCAATATGTGGTTATAAGGACTCATGGCAATTGATATTGACCTCAGACACAGAAAATGATAGCGACCTCGCAGGCTCGGTCGCTATCACTTTCTGTGTCTGAGGTCAATATTAATTGCCATGAGTGCTTATAACCACATATCGACCTACACTGAAGTCCATAATTGTATAATACATTACTGAAAAAAAAATGTTCATCTACAACTGTATATTATGATTTTAATGTCGTATATTACATAATTAGGGGCCACAAGGGACCAAAATGCTAAATCTTTGACGCTTTATATCTCAAAAGTGGGAAATATTTTGATAAGTAATATTGAACAAAAGATGTTCAAAATAATGTTCTGAACAATATGCAACCTTTCATTTTTTGCTAAACGTGTCCATTAAAGAGTTGAAGGGCCGGCACCCAGATATTTCTTTTGCAAATAACTCGACAACGAAACAGAATCTCTGAATAGTTGTTGAACAAAAAATGTTCAAAATTTTTTTCGGTAAAATCCAGAAAAAGGGGATGGACACTCAAATTAAGGGCCGAGAGGGGCCAAAAATCTTTAATCGATAACTCTTTAGCAGTCAATATTTTGTCATACATTACTGAAGCAAAAATGTTTATCTCAACAATCTAAAACTATATATTATAATTTTAATGTTGTATATTACATAATTAGGGGCCATAAGGGGCCAAAATGCTAAATCTTTGACGCTTTATATTTCAAATATTGGGAATATTTTGATAAGTAATATTGAACAAAAGACGTTTAAAATCATGCTCTGAACGATATGCAACCTTTCATTTTTCGCTAAAGGTCCCCATTAGGATTTGAAGGGTTGGCCCCTAAATATTTCTTATGCAAAAAGAAAACGAAAAAGAATCTCTGAATAGTTGTTGAACAAAAGTGATCAAAATCCTTAGAGCTTTAAGATGATATGAATAAAAAGTGTTGATTTCTAAAATTAGGGGCCGTGAGGGACCTAAAGCCGATTTTTTAAGTCTTTAATGTTCAATGTCTTTTTATAGACTCTGGAAAATCCTAAATTTAGAATGAAAATCTCAATCAAAATCTTGTTTCATCTCATCAAGAATCGGACGGAAGACCCACTCGTTGCTCGCAACGAGATCTCATCTAGTTTAATTACTTTTACCTTTTATAAATTAAAGCGCCGTGTTCAGTGTAAATTCATCATAATGATAGATTGTATTTGCTAACAGGCATGTTGTATCGTTCACAGAATTTGCAAAATAATGACTCCGAACGAAATTGATGTGTTGAAACTCTTGTTTCAGCAAAATATTTGTCAATAGCTTATATCGTTGTAGAAATTGTTTGTATGTTGAGCATTTAGTAGTGTATAGAATAAACTTGAAAGCATGAACCCGAAATGTAGTTAATCAGCCTCATCCGAAGTACCGGACCCAGCGTACCACAGTGGGATTCGACTCTGCGACGTATGGGTCAACTCCTTACTTTGCGACTCTAATTCAAACGTTCTAACCACTGTGCCACAACGTCGACTTCAATGCACATAAGTATTTATTGTTAATCCATGATATATCTAACTGTTTAGTTGAAAGTCACAAGAAGTGTTATCTTCTCTCAAGTACAGTTTGTTTTTATAAATTCTTCTTCATATGAATACAAAAAGAGGTCTGCTTATAACGGGACGAAGTTCTTACCCAACAGATAGATTAAAAACCTGATCTTCAAACACTTCAAAGATATTGTCAACAGTCCAAAATATTTCAAAAAGAAATAATTAAGCCAATGACAGTAATGAAAAAAGAGGTAATTTTCGAATTCCATTTGTGTCTTTGATCTCATGAAGCTTTGATGTTAGTTCATTGCGGGGAATGTAAATTTCAAGTCTAAAAAGTTTTACCCTTTAAATGTTATTGATTTTAGCAAATTTTTGTCCTTTTAGATTTGAAATTTCTAAATGACCCTTGAGGATTCAAGTCTCCTTATCTGACTTACATCTTTTTTCTCGAATATACCGTTGTACAGTACGCCTAAAGCTTCGATTCTTCTGAACTACTTTCAATATCTTAGACAAAAGTAAAAAAAATGTTAATAATTATTTATTGTAACCCGCTTTTTACTTTTTATTAGTATTTAGTTTTAGGTTTAGACAATCATGTGTAAATGTATTTTTAAAAAAATGGTAGCTCGTATTTTGTTGGCTATTAAAATCACTGGGACTGAAATCGTTTACGATAAAAAGTATTAAGGCCACAGTTTTTATATCTTTCAGTTTACAGATCCGCCGACCCGATTTTTTCAGGGTCTAGAAAATAAAAATAATGGATTTTATCACCACTTTCGATAATTTTCCGGAAAATTCATGCCTGATCATCAGGGTTTTAATATTTATAATGCGTCTGAGTCCCAAACATGTAATAAAACCTCTCATTCTTTCAAACGTTTCAGTGACTATAAACAGAAACGTTTAAACATGGCGGCAAGCATTCTTTATTTTAAAGTGCAATTAAAATGTCTTGGAGATAACACGATGTCCAGAAACTTTTCACAGAGAATGAAAGAAGATCAAACTATGGGAGATGCAATATTTCTTTTCCCCAAAGAGTCCTGTTAAAAACGTAATCTTGTATGATTTTTATGGAAATAAAAATAACCACCAAATATCAGCTGTTTCAATGACATAACTTCGCTATTTTTTCCCATTGGTAATATTTTTCTTCCAATTCAAAAGTAAGGAATTAATATGTTGAAATTGAACAAAAATTGTAGAAATTGCACACAAAGACTATGTACGTTTTTTTTAACTTGAATTTTATTTCCCAAAGCCAGACACATGCTAAATTTTTCGTGATAAGTGTATGAAACAATGAAAAAATCAATATAACCAGATAAATAGATCGTTTTCATGGTTATAGGTCCCAGATACATGCCTTGTTGTTGACATTTTACTTTGACCACCATTGGTACATGTAACTAAAAGGTCATGCTAATAAAAGGAAATAGGAAACAGTGTAGGGTTTCAATTAATCTGTGACTTCGTCTTTATAATTAATATAATACAGTTTACAAGATTATGAATCTAAATCAAAGTAAATTAGTTGTTTTGTTTGTTTTTGTTTGTTTTTTTTTTTTTTTTTTTTTTTTTTTTTTTTAAAAAAAAAATGAATATGTCATATTCCCAATATTCTATGATCAACATCTTTAATTTTTAAAAAGAGATTTTTTTTTAAAGATTTCAAATAAAATCTGATTCAGAAGTAAACCTTCAGTAAAATCATTTGTACATGTAGTTCCTTTAAATTGACTCTCATTTTACTACAAATAATTTTTTTTTTCAAATTTCAGGAAATGTTTCTAATTTTTAACAATTCAAAAGAAGGATGGTGGTGGTGTTTGGTTTTTTTTTTAAATCATTGATGTTCCGTTTGAAAGAAGTTTCAAATTATTTTTATTTTTATTTTGTCGCCACTCAATAGACATTTTCGTTGAAAAAATCCGTAAACCTAAAGATAAAATAACTTTGGCCTAATATTTGATTTCTATATCGTTTTTAATTACCCACTTGGCCATAACTTTAGACAATGTAATAATAAACAAGCCTTTATGTTATCACCTATAGAGAAAGCTAAGAATGATAAATTATATATCATTTGAACTAGGTTGTAGGGTTGTAATTTTATGGACAAGACCTTTTTTGTCAAAATGAATAGTTAAAGAAAAAGTTATTGCATACATGTTCCAAGGCATAAGTTATGAAAATCCAAGTCAGAGTAACTTATCTTTTATTGTTTAAATTATTTTGTAAATATCGCTGTCATTAAAGTTCGCCGATAGTATGCTCAGGCGAGTATTAAAATGCAATAAAATTTTACATAAAGTGTTCTTATTAGAACAATTCAGATAACATAGTATTCGTCAGAAAAGGATGTTGTGCAGTTATTAGAGTGGTGGTCTTTTATTTTATGTGAATTTTCATTCCCAGGTTGCATAATATCCTTGACACTTTGCTTAAAATTCTGACGAGAAGTTTACATGATATTTAGTAACATCGATCTGAAATATGTATCCTTAAGCATGAATTAAAGAAATTAATTTTTGTTAAAACTTGAAGAGTTTTTATTTGAACACTTAGAAGATTGGTTCAGTGTCTAGGTAGTTAAGAAGTATAGGTAATATTCATTAATTCCACAAGAAAACTAGAAACATTACTTTAAAAAAGGCGGATACTTCTGTGGACTCTTTTTAAAGTACATTTTAAGAGGAATGGCTTAAGTATGAGAAAACTAGTGTCCCGATAGAAACTATAGAAGTATTTTTCCAAAAGTGTTACAGCGCCTTTGGAACAATGATAACGTGAGGTGACAATGCACTAGAGCGTTGTTTACAATACACAGTCCCGCTTACACACATCCTGTCTTCTTGCTATTGCAACTTAACACAACACGCCGTCGTTGTTGGGGACATTCATCCAGTGTCAACGGCACGACTTGGGGAGTCTTCAATAGTATGTGTGCTGACACTTCTTGCTCCAAAACCTGGGTATCCCTCCCCACGTTCTCCTAAAGCAAGGGTTTACTAACAAGATTTAATTTGAAGTTCAAATTGAATTAAAAAGTGTAATGTCATCACACAGTTAACTGTGCCATGTTGTCAAAATTCTAATATTTTGGTATAGTGGGTTCCATACCTGATATGGCTGGGGTCACATCCGCCTCACCCAGGTGAGGAGATTCCACAGGCTGTTGCATGTAACAATTACGCGTGGTTAAGCCTCTCCCATGCAAATTTAATACTAGATAGCACTGTAGGAGACAGGGTAAGAGGTACAGGTCACGCTTATACCTCCTTGGAACGCTTGTGAACGTTCAGGCTCGGACACTGATGTTCAGGAAGGCCTGCAGTGTGTCCCTTACATGTGAAGTTAGACTGGCGCTATGGTCGACTCCCAAGTTTCCACATAAAAAATGTTCATGTAGCCAACATCCTTCTAAAAATTATTAAATTTATGAAATAAACGTTATAAAATGTAGCTTTTTTCAGTTATTTCTTAGAGTTAGCATTTACAAAGCAAGGATATGAGGCAAAGTAGATTGAAGGCAGGAGCGTAGGGAGAGCACTGTTATCTGTGAATTCAATATTTAATATTAGAATTTAAAAGGTTCATAGAATTAAGCATAAATATATTTGTATCTAAAAAAAAATTCTTTTAATGATGTTTCAATTTATTGCAGAAAAGCATATTTTAAAATTATGGACATACGCAAGGTATCTTACCTACTAATCACTTTTCAAGATATTCTTAATTTAAGATTATAGTGTCATCAGATGTTCATTGACAAATATTCAGTATGCATTACCAGGGATTTTAGGAATATATCAAATTATAAAAAAATTTGCAGTATTCAATGAGAAATATACAGGAATTACAAAACATGTATTCAAGATTTTTCCCCATCAAATTTATTTAAGAAGAGGTGTATAAATCCGTACATAAACATTAAAAGTATTGCACATAGACCCTTCATCTCGTGGAACTCATCAACTTCAGGGAAGAACCCAATAATCACGTTGCGTATGACCTTAATTATTCAAACCTTAGCTCGTAAATTTCTCGTTTTTGCTGATTTTTTGTATTATTTAAATTTTTTCCAGATATTAATTGCACGATTAAGAAACACGTTACATTGAGTCACCCATATCCATCTATAAATTTGTCTGTTCTCTCATTTTTGCCGTTCGTTGAACGAGTTTTTCAAAGAAAGGGTAATTAAAACAATATATTCTACGTCAATCTATATTTCTATTGCAATTTAGATAATGTTTTCTTAGTTTTCTTAACCAAAACCCTTTTTACTGTCATGGCATACTAAATCGGTTAGATATTAATACCATTTACTGTATTTTAAGCTATCTTTGGAGGTCGAAAGATGATGTTTTTCCAGACTGCTGCTTTTGTGCTGCTATTATCAGCGTTCGGACACGTGAAGATGTCAGGTACATTCTAATTCCTTTTTACTTGTAACCTGAACTGCAAACAGTTGTTATTAAGAAGGATTCCGAAATCTCATTCTTTCATGTAAGACAAGTCGTGTGCTATCTGTGATGTTTTATTTTAACTGCGAATTCGTCTCAAAATAATTTTAACTATAGGGACTCATAATATGGATAATGCTTAGGAGAATTAATGTTTTTGAAAGTAATTTTATGTCAAATAACTCAGATTCAACTTCTATCACATTAAAAAAAAATCTGGAGAAAAGTATTGTAAAACCTCTGAAATAGTTTTACATTGTGGAATAGGTGTTTTTAACATAATTCATAAAAGATTTAGACATAATTGTTTTTTTTTTCATTCTAACTTGTATGGCTGTAACTTAATACCAAGTCATAAATGTTCTTGTAGACTACTAGAAACAAACTACCATTTTTTTCACGCTTGTAAATATTATGTAAAAACAGAGACATAAATAATAAAGATTCACAACTGTTCAAATTCTCGGGTTCCCTCTTGTTTTTTTTTTTATCTCGTGCAATCTCGTGCAACTTAAATCAAATAAAAGTTTAGAATTATTAGGAATTACATAGAATATTTTCTTGATTTGTTATATGAATTGTTCACGATGTTATTTCTTCATTAATTTGTTTATGTAATGCAGTGACAAAGGAGAAACCATAAATTACAATGTGACTTTTGGTTGGCCATATTGTCGCGATTTTGCAAACTATCGATCATTAACCTCTTTTATTTGCCCAATTTGCTTATAAAGATCATAAAAACTTTACACATCGGGCATCCAAATATGGTATAATAAATATTATTTTACTTTCGAGGAAATAAAAGACATAAAAAGAGTTATTCTTGTAGGTAAGTATCAGGACCGTCACATATTTCGGTAAACAAACATGCTAATGGCGGAGTTGCTAATCCCTGTAATTTATGTCTCTGGTTAGAGCAAAAATTCCTTAATGAATAAGCTTTTGTTATTCAATTATTTATATGTTGTTACGGTACATTTTATTGAATTACTCAATCTTGATCACTGGGAGGCCTAGTGGTTAAAGTGTCTGCTCTAAATTCGCAAAGTAGGGAGTTGATCCTTATGTTGCTGGTTCGAAAACCACAGTGGGATGTAGAGACCGGTCTTTTGGTTGAGATAGTATATAACGAGGTCTCTTGTCGCAGTAGGTGCTGGCACGAAAAAGATCCCTCACTGCACAATGTCCCTGAGCGCCGAAAATTAACAAAATTAATAGGTTTCAACAGGCAAAATTCTCGAGTGTGACATTAAACAATACACAATCAATCAATCTAAGATTTTGCTTCTATATTGCAGGCGACGTTATTTCATTTAATGCATACATAACAAAAACACTACATTTACAAACTGGAACCCTTGCTGACGTTGTTTGCGATGGTTTGTATTACAATCATGGAGACGCATACAATAAGTGTCTTCATAGCGCCATCTGACGGCCTTTACCTGTTTACATGGTTAAGTTGTGTAGCAGCGAAAAAGATTTTTGACGTGGAACTCCTTCTCAATGGCAAGAGAACAGGACTTGGAAACTGCAGTAATGTTGGAGGTAAAGGATATGCAAACTGTTCAAATACATTTCCACTGGTTTTGAAAGCTGGGGATAAGGTGAACATCCGTACTACAAAACATGCAGATTATTTGCACCAAGATTTTTCCAGTTTTTCCGGATGGAAAGTATAAAGACAATTAAAAGCAAATGTATACTACAAGTATCAACGTAATAAAGCAGGTGTAAAAAGCTGCCTTTTCTAGTTTTTTAACATAAATAGAAAAAATGCATTCTGAATTTAAGTATTTGATAACCATATAAGAGTCTTGTTTTGACAAAACGAACAGTAATCAGAGGTTATGAACAATAGCTCAATATCTGTACTGATCTAAAGTACTTCTTAAATTTATACCTAAGCCCCAGAGGTTATTGGCCTGGGTAATTTCTGTGCTAGAAATATTTCCAGTCCACAGTGTTACAATGTAAAAGTGATGGGACTTTTTTAAGCATACACTGAGACATATTTAGCGCTTTCTAGGGCATCGGTCTTGCAATTAACTTTTAATACAAGATATCTCTTTTGATTCATCACTACCTTATTACTACCTTATGTAAATTATGTAAAAAAAACAGTTAGGTCATATTCGCAAAAAACTTTACTCTGTCGCCATGACAATTTCCAGAGTCAAGAGAAAATCATAGCAGAATCATAGCCGAGAAACGAACCACATTAGGATCATAATTTTTTAGTTATCATATCTATGAATTTTGTATTATCTATTTAATGGATCATGTCTAAATGATACTTTAAAAATATTGATTTCGACTTTGATATGACTTTTTACGTGATTTTGGCATAATTTGAGGAAAAACCGTTTATATCATTGTGAATCCGGGATCCAAGTCTTACTAGCTTGTTGCCATGTCGAGAACAAGCTGTGACGTCATTTACCAACATTAACCACACTCTAGATTGTCTGATGAAAAATATACCATTGGAAGAAACATTGGTACCAGTGACATGCCAATGGCAACTGCAGCTTTTGTCTAGCAACGGCAGAACTGTGAACGCACCCAATGTGTGTATGTTTTGCTTTCGAACATTTTTAACCTGATTTTTTTCTGGATTAAAGTTTTAATAATTTTCATTAATACTCAACAAGATTGCCACTTTTCCTAAGTCTAAAGAATTATACTAAAATTTGTTAAAGTGCAGGAATGTATCAATCAAACACATCCAAAAATTTAAAGTTTCAATGAGTCTTAGATGAAATAATATTTTTAATATATTTCGTGTGAAATGCTATTACTATATATAAGTTATGATATTATACATAAAATATTAACTTAAAATCTGAGTCTGTGCACCTTTAAGTTAAGAAAACTTGTAGGCACCTTTTATTTACTAGATTTTCTCTTTAAATCTATTAGACAAATTCCAGACTATCTCATGTTATGAATTTACACAAATTATTGTGATAATATGAATGGTATGCAACAATTTTGAGGGAATTCAAGTCTCAAGAAATTTAATCAGTTGAGAACTAAATAAAATTATATCTAGTTAACAGGTATCTGGGTCAATGATGTCGAAGATTGTGTGTATATTTTGTGAATAAAAAAAAAGAACTTATTTTTGAGAAATATTGCCTAATATTGTTCAGTTTTAAAAAAAATTATACATGCGATTTTTAATGAAGTATTTTTATCTTTCATATTCTCTTGATGTCAGCACCCCTGAAAATGACTGACAATGAGAAGTTGCAGTATATAATAACCATTCCAAGTTTCACAGACTGAACTACATTTTATAACAAGGAAACATGCCATGTGCTTTTAACTCGTTGATAAGAAGGTGCTAATTTATCTTTTTGAAAAGATTGAAAATCTTGTGACAAAGACTTCTACGACATACGTTCTACGTGAAGAGGTTTACAGAAATAGAACTATGTATAAATATATTTGTGGAAGAAAATTCTTGTTTCAATTAATTTTAATATTCGAATCTTAGCGTGTGAGTGTTTCATTTATGCTAATATAATTTAATGTATATATACTTTAATTTCGAAATATCAATTTCATAGTTGAGTTACATATGTTACATTGAATCACGCTAATTTTATCTATAAATATGTGTGATTGTTCTTTAATTTTCGTATTTATTTTTCTTTTATAGCACATATCGAGGTGAAATATTCATATCGAATACTATGTATTTATCTATCTTTGGAGGCCAAAAGATGCTTTATTTCCAAGCTGCTGCTGTTTTGCTTTTGTCATCGGCATTCAGACACGTGGAGACTTCAGGTGAATTCCAAATACCTGTTACTTAACTTGTAATTTTCATTGTTTAAACTTGTTAATTTTGCTTTTTTAATTGTCATTTCACCTTTAATAAGAACTAACCCAAGAACTCTTTCATTTAAGACCAGTCGTTTGCTCTCTGTGATGGACAAAAAGGTTTTATCCGCTGTACAAAAGGAGCCAAGATTCAGATTTTATCTGCAAACTACGGACGGACGGATGAACGCGTGTGTCCCTCTGGTAAAATTAATACACGTACCTGTCATTTGAAGTCGTCTGAAATCAAGACAAAATGGAACTGCAATGGGTACAGGACGTGCCACCTTCAGGCCGATGCACAACAGTTTGGTGATCCCTGTCAAAACTCCTCAAAATATCTGGAGGTCAAATATCGCTGTGTTAAGGACCAAACACTATTTCAAAAGGTAATTTTAATTTTACAAGTTAATCGATCTACCTAAATACCTTGAAATTTATTTTAATCGTTGGGTCTCGTAAATATAATTATGCAATCAATACGCAATGTTTTGAAATATTTGTCACACGCAATGATAATTTTTTTAATTAAAATTTTCGTTTATATTATTATTAGAAAATCAATAAAGAAAAACATTCAATTGCAAATGGGTCCAATTAACCTGAAGCAAATAATCTTCATTTATTTCCTCTCTCGAAGAATCAGAATTCTTTTCCCCGTATCTTTTTTGTTTATATTGCAGATAAATTAATTGCATTTAATGCACACATAATCAAATCATTACACCTTAAAAGAAGTACTCCCGTTAACATTGTTTACGATGGTGTGTATTACAACTATGGAAACGCGTACAACAAGCACACAGGTGTTTTCACAGCGCCATCTGACAGGCTTTATGTGTTTACGTGGTCTAGTTGTGTAGAACCAAAAAAGATTTTTGATGTTGAAATCCTTCTCAATGGAAAAAGAAAAGGGCTTGGAAACTGCAACAATGAATTGATCAAAGGGTATGAAAATTGTTCAAACACGTTTCCATTCGTTTTAAGAGCCGGGGATAAGGTGAACATCCGTACAGTATATGCAACCTATCTGCACGGATCGTGGTCCAGCTTTTCTGGATGGAAAATCTAAACACAATTATGTTTCCTTGTATAAATGAAATCATTGAAATAAATCATGTGGAAAAAGCTACCCTTGTCTATTTTTTTAAACAGAAATAAAAGACATATATGTTTACAACGAAAATTTGCTAGCCATCTAGAAAACTTAATAAACAGACTGACATATACTTCCACGGTTGATACAGAGGATATTTATAGGTTACAAATCTCACAATAGCAATAAATTATTCATTTATTTGAAAATTCATATAAATATATGATTTTTCTTCTGAAACAAAAAACTTAAACAAAAGAAAGGTAAGAAGAGGGATTGCATTGCTTCATCTGACAAATGTACATCATGTATGGGGCTGAAATTAAACAAAAATGAATTCTAATTTGAAAAAAATATTTAACATCTCTCTTATCCTTTCAAATTACGTCCTCAGTCCCAAAAAAGTTTACCGGACTAAGTAATTTCAATTCGTATTTTTCACGTATTGTGAATTTGGTTTTATATCTTCTGTTCGATGGAGTTCGGTCACCCAATTGAATTGAAATTCTACACATCAACAAAATAAATATTTTAATATATAATTACTGTGCTCATTTTAATTTTTTTGTAAAGTAATATGACGAAAATTTATATGGTCTGAAAATTTTACAAACAACCCTCGTATGCCAGATAACAGCGTCTCTCTGTGTTAAATGTGCTATAAACACGTACAGAAAATGACAAATGAGTGAATCATAAGGCATGATCAGTGATGTTTGTTCAGTAGCCGAAAGATCGTTGTTTTCTTGAAAAACCCTGTTGTGGGCACTTAGTGTTGTATTTAGCATAATTATGTATTTACTCTAGTCATTCAGTCTACATTGCATACCAGAACACTAAATGAAACCGGCTTATTTGGGGGTTTACGTACTGATATCCAATCCAGGGGATTTTAGGCATGGGAGCCATAAAACTAAGACGAGCGTATTTTGATCCCATTCTCCCTTTTCAACTATTAATTCAATGGGAAAAAGTGAGACTAAGATCAAAAGTGAACTCGTCTTAGTTTTTATCCCCTTTCCATTACTCTCCTCTGCTTATATATAAGGATCAGGTGCCTCAGGGCTCGGAAAAGCATTTAACAGACATCGTGACTCACTAGATTATAGACTTGATGTTCATGATAGATTCTGTATACTACAGTAAATCACTTTTTATTCGCGAGAACTTTATTTTTGCGTAGTTACGCGAGATGGTTTGCTCACGAAAATTTCATTCTCGCTTATAATAGAATTCCATAATATTATATGGAGTAATGACCACAATTCGTAAAAATTTTGTATCGCTAATAAAGAGTCAATGACCATCTCGCAAAAATAAGGTGTAGCGAAATTTAAGTGATCTACAGTACTAAATAATTATGAATTATGATGAATAATCAGTTACTTTTTTCTTGCTTTTATTCCATACAAAATATAAATCACTATAACGTACAGCAGTACAGGGTGATATGTGTTTAAGATCATTTCATTTGAAATTCTAATCAATGAAATATTTCTATACATTTTTATTCTTGACTGCCTTTCCTACACCAAATAATTTATCAAATCACTGCTAGAATATGCATTAAGGCGAAGTCGTCATCTTCGGTCAAAACTATACACACATTCAGCCAGTCCTGTTGGACAGGTAAACAGTTATTGTTACAGGTCCTTGTGAAATGAAGACGTATCTTCATCCACATGTAAATTAAAGTAACACACACTGGATTTGAGAGAGTTATCTGTCCTTGGTTGGCAGCGGTCCAGCTTCATATGGAGGCGGTTGATCGTCGACACCGGAAGTGGATCCATATCCTGTAAATATGAGAAACTATAGAGTTCAAAGTCCAGGTGATGAATGGCAAAATACAATATCTGCACATTGAACTTAAAGCTATTTTTGTAACAGCTGGGGCTTTTTTTAGATAAAGAATCATCGAAAAAGACCTCAGAGTGAAATTAATGTATTGCATGTCAATGACCTTTTAATTACTGGTATTATACTTCTGTGTTCTGTTGGATAAAATCCTGATGCTTAAAAACACCGTTTTGTTGTGTTTCATAAAGTCCTGGTGCCTACACTCACCGTTGTAATGTGCTGCATAAATTCTTGATGATTAAACTTATCGTTGTGGTGTGTTGGATAAAATGCTGATGATTTAACTTCCCTTTGTGCTGTAATGAATAAAATGCTGATCGATGACTTAACTTACTGTTGTGCTGTGTTGGATAAAATGCTTATGACTTAACTTATCGTTGTGCTGTATTGGTCCTGTTGGATAAAGCCCTGGTTGGGCGGGATAACTGACGGTATATCCAGGTGGATACGGTATTGACGTATGTGTATAATTAGAGACCATGTGACCTCCAGCTACAAAATTAAAAAAAAAACAGTGCCAATCATCGAATAATTCGTTTTTAAAAAGATGTCAAAGTCGAAGAAATTTAATTTCAATATTATGTATATCACACCTGCTGGCGGCCATTGTTGCGATCCAACACTTCCGGTTACAAAGTTCGGATTAGAAATTCCCTGATTGTTGCTGTGGAGGAGCACCTGTTCGTCTATCTGTTTGTTACATTCCGTAACCAGGGAGCAGAGTCGACATCCGTCGATAATCCAACCAAGCCCAAACAAACCGAAAGTAAAGAAATACAGACAACCCCAGCCCGGTCTGTTCAGATAAAAATGATGAAGTCCGAGAAATCCGAGAGGAAACCATAGAAGATAAGCGTCGTCTAAATGTTTGTGGGAAATAAAACGCTTTCTTTTACTCTTGTTGTATCTTTGAACTAATACTGGGAAACGGCACCAATCGACGATGTATCCAACACCGAGAAGTCCGAAAGTAAGCGTGTAGGCGATTCCAAAACAAATTCTATTGAGGTAATAATGGTGAGCACCGAGGATCCCTGCAGGGGAAATGGCTAATATGCATGTGGTGGCTGCGCTTTTCTCTTTGGAATCTTCTGGGATGTCGGAGTTTGTTTTTTTAACGTGATACGGCATTAAGAAAGCATCAGCAACCCAACCGACGCCGAAAAGTCCGAATGTGAAGACGTAAACAACGCCTAGTCCGATGTTGTTCAAATAAAAGTGATGAAGTCCTGGAAAAAATGACGTTATAGAAGCAAACAAAATATAACCTTCTATAAATCATGGAAAATAGTAGAACTTATTCATATCCCAGAAAGCATGACTATGTTGGGTCAACATTGGTTAAATTGTATGATTGGCGATGGGGGAATAACGTTGGGCCAACGTTGGACCTACGTTAACATGTCAGCCTTCTCGACCATGTCGGAATTCCTATGTTGGCCCGACGTTGGTCCAACATAAGCAACTTCCATTCACTTAACGTTCCAAGGAATTAATTAAGGATGCTAATGTTGGCCCAACGTTGGCCCAACTATGTCTTGCTATCTGGGATATAACTGCAAGAGAGAAAGAGAGAGAGAGATGTAAAAAAAAAACGCTCTGGATGAAACATTGCATTAAAAATTCTTACCCATAAAACCTGCCGGAAGCCATAATACATAAGCGTCGTCCAGGTTTTTCTTGTTCTTCTCGGTCGTCTCCGGATGTGACGCTTGTTTGTTACAGCGAGACACCAACAAAGGGAGCCTGAAAAGGTCAATCACCCACCCACATCCCAGGAATCCAAGCGTGAACAAGTACACGACACCCCATTCAGGACGCCTCAGGTAGAAATGCTGGGCTCCAGTGAACCCTAGAAGAAGTGTCAGAAGGTACGCCTCAAATAACGATCGCTTTGGGACTGGGGCCGGTATAAATGTTACGGGATGGTTGGTGTTGTACCCAACATATATTATTGGAGGCAGCTGTGATTGTGACGTCACTGACGGGCTTGGTGGCTGTGTGTACGTTGGAAGTTGAGAGTTTGTGTACTGTGGCTGGGTTTGTTGATAGGAGCTATGGGGCTGTTGGTAGCCTGGTAAAGGTTGCGTCCCTTGTTGGTTTGTCCCAGGGACTGCAGGGTTCTTTTGACGTGTTTGAAGCGTTTCTTTCTCCGTAGACATTCTGTCAAAATATAAAAACACGAGAAATAATGGAAAATAGAAAACTATCAAATCACATAAAACACAATAATGTTAACTCTGTTTTAAAAATAATTTCAATTTACTTACTTTTTTATCTACTTAATTATAAGGTTTCGTCAAAGGTCAACATGTTCAAAAATTTATTTTTACAATAGTTCCAAAACTATGTGAGCTATAAAATTAAAACTCTTACAGTTTATAATTTTTTCATTGATTAACATATAGAAAGTGTCACTTGATAAAAAATACATGGAAAAAATATTTAAATTGAGAAAAAAATAATTAATTTTTTTTTCATTTTCAGAAAATGCACTAAGTTAATTCCGTGCTTTTCGTGAAAACCACAATTGCAGAAACAAACTATGTTTATCAATGAAGGGCAAGTGGGACTTGGATAGCCTCTGGAAAGTTGTTTTCCCTGTTTATTTTGTCCCAATGTTAAGACTTGAAAGCGAAAGTAAATTGCAAATGGCGGGTTCTACAGGGGTCTTGTCTTTATACATGTCATGCTTTCAATAACAGCCTTTCAGAGACCTTTCAAGTCCAACTTGCCCGTCAATGATAAACATATATTTTCTCTGCAATGATGATTTTCACAAAAATGCACAGTTTCTGATACATATTTTCTCGAAATTTTTTTTTTTTAATATTTTATATCAAGTGATACTTTCTATCTATTACATGTAATCAATGATTTATTTATAAACTGTAAACAATTTGACTTTATACCACACATAGTTTTTGGAGCTATTGTAAAAATAAGTTTTAGACATGTCAATCTTTGACGAAACCTTAAGGACAGATGATACAAACATACCTCTATCCCCCCAAAAATGAAAAAAAAAATCGAGTCATTTTCATATATCAGTTAATTTTTTTTCTATTTTATTTATATTTACAAATTTTTAACTAAGGTATTTTTAAAGTTTTTAAAAATTTAAATTTCAGATGTTGAGATTCAAGACGGTTTTTGAGCTCCAAACACTTGTAAAGAAGGTTCTTGTTATGATTTGATTGCAAGATGTTTATTCTAAGTACGATTAGACAGTTTCAAGTGATTTGCCGAATCTGGTTTTTTTTAGTTATAAATATATTCTCTATATGTAAATCATAACAAAGCAGAGCCTTGTTTACATTATGAAGAATTTGAGGTTCTGTATCTCTATCGTAATTTATCAAAAAATGATGTTCAAATTTTTGCTGATCACTTGCCTTAATTAGGAATTGTAACCATTAAACTTGGTTTTAAAAAATAAGATGAAACTATGTCCATGTCCCTTTAAAATGCCTTTTCTTTAATACACTTATAGGTTATTTCATGATTGCATTGTGTAAAACATTGGAGGAAAAATGTTGAAATTGTGTTTTTGTTCACGACACAAATTTCAATGCAAAAAAGGTCATATACGAGGGGCTATCAAAAAGTTCGTGGATTAGCGCCATAGAATTAAAACCGTTTTAGGTACATCAATTAATTTAAAAATATTTAGTTATCATCATCTTTTCTTTCTATAGAATTAGCCACAAATCATAAATTTTATTTTTAATTAAATTAGTAAAGTTTTTGTAAGCAATGGTATGTCCAGGCGGCGCAACCTCCAAAACGACCGTTTTTTCGACCTAAGTGTAACTAAGATGAACTAATTTGATATGAACATTTGACATCCAAAACTCCCGTTATTTCAGGTATGTGTTGGGACACTGTTGTTCCATAAAATATGGAATGTTTACCTCATTCTGGAAGTTCTATGAAATGTTATCGTTAATTTTACATGCAGTATCCAAACAAACATTGCCTTGAAAATGACGTCAAAGGGGGCGAGGGGTTTCCTTTTCCAACATTCTACAATGTTTTCTCCCTGGAAAAACTGGTATACACCTAGGAAATGTTCAAATTGGCTACGGAGAAATAATTTGCATCCAGATTACTTGTTTTTTTTAATGCCAAAATAGATTTAGAGAGAAAAGGGATGCACAGTTAATGTTGATTTGTAGTCAAGGTTTGAAAAATCTAAAAAATGACGTTGGTCATGTGTTTAAGCTATACTGAACTCCAAAAAACAAATATGCTGGCACAATCAAGCTAGGATGTCTCCCAGTGTATAAATCCATTTGCAATAATATATGCATTGAAAGCTGCTGTTCATGACATTGTCAAATCATAAAAACAAGATGGGTTGAAGTCTTAACTCAGCTCTAAGGAATCTCATCAAAATAAGGGTACGAGGTATAGAAGAAGCGGATATTGAAAAATAATGACGTTGTTCGACGTCATGAAACTAAGCGGCGACGGCGCCGGGTGATCATAGAATGTCGTTTTTATTTTATAATAATTTGGGAAATAATGAACGGTTCAAGCTAAAATTTTCAACATTTCTTTATTTTTTGTTGTTTAATGTTCCCTATAATTTTTGTAAGCTCAGACGATATAGTTCTAATTTTACAGCCTCAGTCCACGAACTTTTTGATAACCCCTCGTATTTAAACGTATATGTAATTTAATTTCGAAATATCAATTTCATAGTTGAGTTACATATGTTACATTAAATCACGCACATATTATCTATAAATATGCGCGTTTGTTCTTTTATTTTCCTATTTATCTTTCATTGAACGAGGTGAAATATTCATATCGAATACTATGTATTTATATATCTTTGGAGGCCAAAAGATACATTTTTTCCAAGCTGCTGCTGTTTTGATTTTGTCATCGGCATTCAGACACGTGGAGACTTCAGATGAATTCCAAATACTTATACAAATTATCTTGCAATTTCATCTTTTACATTTGTTACTTTTTTTTAAAATTGTCATTTCACCTGTAATAAGAACTAACCGAAAATCTCTTACATTTAAGACCAGTCGTTTGCTCTCTGTGATAGTCAAAAAGGTTTTATCAGATGTACCAAAGGAACCCAGATTCAGATTTTATCTGCAAACTACGGACGAACGGACGAACAGGTATGTCCTTCTGGTAAAACCAAAACAGGTACCTGTCGTTCGGAGGCGTCTGAAATCAAGACGAAATGGAATTGCAATGGGTACAGGACATGCCACCTTCACGCCGATGTTCAACACTTCGGAGACCCGTGTCCTAATTACTCTAAATATCTGGAGGTCAAATATCGATGTGTAAAGGATCCAAGCACTATTTCGAAAGGTACTTTTAATATTTCATTTTTGAATACATGTGTCACATTTACGGTGTTGTATTGATTATTTATCTTGTTGGTATTTTAAATTTACTGTGATATTTGTTCTAACGTTGTTTCTTAGTTTCTTTCAGTTTTCCCATTCTGCATCTCTTTTCGAACACCCTCTTTGGTACCTCTACATTACCTGTATTTATATACCTGAGTTTAGGCTTCCGCCCTTCTTAAAACCGGCTTTCCAAGATGTAACAGCACGAGCTCTGATTGACCAATTTTTACTGTCCAAGTTTTGCAAAGTTATAATATTTTTTATCGTAATACAGACACTGACTTCTGAGGTGAGTAACATGTTTTATTTACATTTTCTTCTCTGTTTTGTTAATTAAACGGTCCTGGGATAACTTTGTTATTTCAACGTGTTTTAATTTTAGTTTATTCGTTTGAATGTTCGTTCGTTTGTATAGTTTGTATGTTCTATAAATATTATAGTGAGTAGTGTTAATTGAAAGTATCGGCTCTAGCATTGTCGTATTGAGTTTCATTATGATTCTAAACAGTAAAGTAACTATGTAATTAAAGTTATTGTGTGTTAGTGTAAGTTACATGTAAAATAATGTAATTATTGTGTAAAAGCATTTAATACAAGTTCTGTGATGCAGCGCTGTGATGTTGACCCCATTATTATCCCATTTACGTGTATGGTGGGTTATGTGGGTAATAACTTGTATGTAAAATTGCTTTCTGTATAAATGTGTAACTTAATGTGTTTACAATTTTGTGTTATGTAGGTCCCGTTATACGTCCTCCGTTCCAGGTTACACGTCATACGTTACGTCCTGTGTTCAGTATTGTATGGTGTGTGGTGTAACGGTTATGGTTACTGTGGAGCCGGAATATATACTATGTACAGATATTGGAATCTAAATAAATGTGAAAACGCTTGTGACTTTTGTTATTTACTATAATAAGGAAGAACCCGCAACAACATGACAATGTATTTTTAAATAAAAATATTTGGCACATTATAAAGATAATGCAAAATTGGAATTTATATTTTGAAATCCATGTTATATTCACTTACGGTATCATTTGTCATAAACTTTTCATAAGCATTTAACATTGCGAAAAGGCCAAGTTTAATCAAATTACATAAGAAAATTAAATGATAACTGGGAATCGTTAGAATCGTCTTCAGTTTTAATTGATTGTTACCTTATGAACAGGTAATACTTATTTTTGCTGTTGTTTCATTATTTTTTTTTCTAATATTTTGCTTGTAATATTGCAGGTACATTTATTGCATTTAATGCATACACAACAAAAACACTACACCTCCAAAGAGGAACACCCGTTAACGTTGTGTACGATGGTGTATATTTTAACTATGGAAACGCATACAATCAACATACGGGTGTGTTCACAGCGCCGTCTGTTGGTCTTTACGATTTTACGTGGTCAAGTTGTGTAACATCAAAAAAGTTGTTTGACGTGGAGATCCTTCTCAATGGAAAAAGAAAAGGACTCGGAAATTGTAACAATTAGGGTGGAGGAGGATTTGAAAACTGTTCAAGTACTTTTCCACTTGTTTTGAATGCTGGGGATAAAGTTAATATCCGTACAGCAAATGCAGACTATCTGCAGGGATTGTGGTCCACTTTTTCTGGATGGAAAGTATAAAGACCATAGTATATTCATTTAGATATAAAATAAAGCAGGTGTTATAAGATATTTTTTCTATTATATTTTATAGAAGTGGAAAAAATACATGGCTATTCCAAGACTAGTTTGGCCACTATATAGGACCCTTCCCATCACTCAAAAAAGAGAACTGATTTTTTTGATGAGAGAAAGGATATTCAATTTTGTATATTTCAAAACAACAATCATTTTATAATTTCCTTCATAATTCATTCAAAAATGAACCATCATTTTTATTGTTGAGAAAACAAATCAAAGTTTCAAGTAAAAAAAAAACATTTTCTGAAAGATATTTTTATATAATGGTAAAAAAATGTTCGTTATCTATCCATCATTAATGTTTATTACATTTGATAATTAATCAGAGGTAATGGCACAGGGTAATGTTTCCAATGAGATTTTATTTTTTTATATATAAAGTTAGTTATTGTAGTTATCATAAAGTTATTTTGGCTTTAGCTTAAAATCCCCTTTTCTGATCGTCATTTTTCTTTATTTAGGTAATTATCACCATATATATCAGGAATCATTTCCAAAATTCAGTGGTTGTTATTATGTCGTTGTAAGGTAAACTGCAATCATTAACAGGGTAAAGGATATGAAAACTGTTCAAATACATTTCTACTGGTTTTGATAGCCAGGGATACATGTAAGGTGAACATCCGTACGAAATTTGCAAACTATGTAGATTTATTTTTGCCCAGTTTGTTTCCGGATGGAAAGTATAAAGACAAAGATAAAAAACAAATGTATATATTTGCCAATGAATTAAAGCAGTTGCAAAACATTAAATTTCTAACAGAAGTGGAAAAATATGCAGATTGACTGTAGAGGATTTGATAACCGAGTAAGAATCTTGTGTTCACTCCAGTCAACAAACAGACCTACACTATTTCTCATATGAGAGAGATGATATCTTTACTTGAAAATTCTTAATTTGTACGGAGAGAAAAAAGGCATCAAGAGAAAGAAAGAGGAATGCTGAAGCATTGCATCGGGCAGATAGGGGCAAAACTGAACGAAAATTATTTCTTTTGGTTTTGTTTTGTTTTGTTGTTGTTGTTTTTAACGTCCATTGAGATATTTTTTTTCACTCATATGGGGACACCACCACTTGCCGTTAGAGAGCTGCAAATTGTGTCCTATCCTCGGCTCTTCAAGTAATTGAGTAGCAAAGGATCTTTTTCGTACCAACACGTAATGCGACACGGGACCTCGGTTTATATGGTCGCTTCCAAAGGACCAGTCTCGGCGTTCCACCGTGGGATAAGTTGTTGTGTAATTAGACAAGACACTTTATCTGCATTGCATTGAACTACCCAACTGTACTCAAAACTAACGCATCCTTTGGTAACTTGGCATAGATTGTTGTCCCATTCAGGGATAGTCAATACCTCTCATCCACTATACACCAATGAACCGGTTATAAACATTTAAGCCCCTTTTCTCGCACAAGGATTTTAACATTTTTTGTGATTGTGTCCCTATTTTATAGTGAATATTTTGATGCTGGATTTATGAAGGCTTACTGATGTTGATGCAAAATAAGTGTCTTTAATTTCTTTTATTCCATACAAAACATGCAAAATATAAAACAATATAACAAAGTGATATGTTTTAAAGATCACATAATAATGCAAACAGTACAGGGAAAATATTCATTTGAAATTTGAAATATTTCTTTTCATTTTGATGATTTCTTGCTTTGCTTCACCTATTTACCAAACCACTAGGATTTGAATCTAAGGCGATTCAAGTAATCAACTTTGGTCAAAACTGTAGACACATTGATTCAGTCTAGTTAGACAGGTAATTGATACAGGTCCTTGAGAAATGAAGACGTATAAGAATTCATTAGTAAAGTGACACACACTGTGTTTTAAGAGAGTTATCGGTCCTTAGTTGACAGCGGTCCAGCTTCGTAAGGAGGCGGTTGATCGCTAACACCGGAAGTAGATCCATATCCTGTAAATATAAAAAATTATAGAGTTCAAAGTTCAGGTGATGAATGTCAAAATACAATATCTGCACATTGATTTCATAGTTGTTTTTTTGGTAAAGATTGCAACTTTCATTTTAGATAAAGAATTTGCAAAATAGATATAAGAGTGCAATGAACGTTTTGCATATTAATGGCTGATTATATACATAACTAACGTTGTGTTGGTTCTTAATATTATTGAAAGGAAAAAAAACACGCAGGGGAAATTTTTTAGGTAAATTAAATTTATTTTTCTTTTAATTTTTTTTTCAGTATTCCTCCAGGCTAACCTTTAAAATCATCTCTCAAAAAGATATAACCAACATCCCATTTGATTTTGTCTGATAATTCATGAGTTATTTAAGCTCATATGACGATACCCCCCCAAAACGTGAAAATTGAAAACTCTCATAATCTTCAATATCTCTCTCCCGAGCATCTGTCAGAACCTTATTTCTCCATTGCATAGAATTCATCAGAGTGTTTATCTTTCAAACTCTGGCTATATTAGGCATGGGTAACCATGCCATAAAATTAGTCATGAATTATGAGTTATTTAAGATCATATGACGATACCCCCCAAAACGTGAAAATTGAAAACTCTCATAATCTTCAATATCTCTCTCCCGAGCATCTGTCAGAACCTTATTTCTCCATTGCATAGAATTCATCAGAGTGTTTATCTTTCAAACTCTGGCTATATTAGGCATGGGTAACCATGCCATAAAATTAGTCATATGACGCACGCATGCGCCAATAAGAGGAGCACAACAGTAACTTGATCGGCTCAAAAAAAAACACATTGCGGAATTGTTTTCTTTCATTTTTTGTGTGAATGTAAAGATTATAACAGTTCGCTGTATAAAAAGCTGTTTTTGTGGCAGTAAGGTGGCGATTAAAGAGATGACAGGACGAATAGCCCGCTCGTAACATGACTCTGTTTCGCGTTGACATCATCGTCAGATTAGATTGAAAACCATTCTAGGCCCGTTGTTGCCTTTTCCATTAATTAGGCAATTCGAAAACCAGACTCCATGGAACTTCCGTAAAATGTACCAAGATTGCAAGAAATTCATATCGTCTCTAAATATTGAAAAACAATGTGCATACTTCAGGTGCAATTCTAGAGTCGCGAAGTAAGGAGTCAATCCTTACGTCGCAGGTTCGAATCCCACTGTGGGACGTGGAAATCGGTCCTTCGGATGAGACCGTATAAACCGAGGCCCCGTGTTGCAGTAGGTGCTGGCACGAAAAGGATCCCTCACTGCTCAATGGCCCTGAGTGCCGAGAATAGGACAAAAATTTGTAGCCCTCCACCGGCAAGTGGTGGCGTCTGCATATGAGTGAAAAATTCTCGAGAGGGACGTTAAACAACATGCAATCAATCAATCAACAGGTCACCAAATGGTGCAACAAGATTTGTTGACAAACTTGTCGTCATCAAATTGTACGTGTTTTCGGCTTTTTAGAGTTTTCCCTACGTGACGTCATACGTTTTACGGTTGAGTAATTCTGAACACTGATTTTTGTGCATAGTAACTAAATTTATCACCTGTCCAATTTTCGTAATTTTCGGTCATGCGGTCAATTTTTTTTCGAATATCATGCTACCCTGCGTTTCTTTTTCCTTTCAGTATATACATGATATACCCGGTATGTAAGTTGTGCTGTGTAAATAAAATCCTTAAGGTTAATCTTACTGTTGTGCTGTGTCTAATAAAGCTGTGTTAGATGAAGTCCTGATGCTTAAAAACACCGTTTTGCTGTGCTTTATAAAGCCTCAACTTACCGTTGTGATGTGTTGAATAAAATTCACATGGTTAAACTTACTTTTGAGAACCCTTTTTTTTTAAACTATCCGTTGTGGTGTATTAGATAAAATGCTGATGACTTAACTTACCGTTGTGCTGTGTTGGTCCTGTTGGATAAAGCCCTGGTTGTGCGGGATAATTGAAGGTGTATCCAGGTGGATATGGTATTGACGTATAAGTATAATTCGAGACCACCTGACCTCCAGCTACAAAAAAAAAAATGAAAAGAACAGTGCCAATATCTGAATGATGAATTTTAATTAGATGCCAATTCCAATGAAAATTAATTTCAATATTATGTATATCACTGCTGGTGGCCATTGTTGCGTTCCAACACTTCCGGTTACAAAGTTAGGATTGGGAATTCCCTGGTTGTTGCTGTGACGGAGCACCTGTTCGTCTATCTGTCTGTTACATTCCGTAACCAAGGAGCAGAGTCGACATCCGTCGATAATCCAACCAAGCCCAAACAAACCGAAAGTAAAGAAGTACAGACAGCCCCAGCCCGGTCTGTTCAGGTAGAAATGATGAAGGCCGAGAAACCCGAGAGGAAACCACAGAAGATAAGGCTCATCTAAATGTTTGTGGGAAATAACGCCCTTTCTTTTACTTTTGTTGTATCTTTGAACTAATATTGGGAAACGGCATCAATCGACGATGTATCCAACACCAAGAAGTCCGAAAGTAAGCGTGTAGGCGATTCCAAAACAAATTCTATTGAGGTAATAATTAATGGTGGGCACCGAGGATATCCGCAGGGGAAATGGCTAATATGCTCGTGGTGGCTGTGCTTTTTTTCTTTAGAATCTGGGATTTACAAGTTTGCTTCTCTAACATGGTACGACATTAAGAAAGTATCATCCACCCAACCGACACCGAAAAGTCCGAATGTGGAGAAGTAAACAACGCCGAGCCCGATGTTGTTCAAATAAAAAGGATGAAGTCCTGGAAGAAAAGGAACGTTATAAGAGACACCAACAAAGTGAGCCTAAACAAATCGATCACCCACCCACATCCCAAAAAATCCAAGAGTGAACAAGTACACAATACCTAATTCAGGACGCCTCAGGTACAAATACTGCGCTCTAGTGAACCCTAGAAGGAGAGTAAGAAGGTATGCCTCCAATAACAATCGCTTTGGGACTGGGGCCGGTATAAATGTAACGGGATGGTTGGTGTTATACCCAACATATGTTATTGGAGGTTGCTGTGATTCTAACGTCACTGACGGGTTTGGTGGCTGTGTGTACAGTCAATGGACAAAAGTATTCATCATTTTTTAAATGGCGTCGCGTTGTTTACGTTCACAACGGGAGCATTAAACGTAGATTTGTAAACTTAAAATTAAAGTCACTTACCTCATATTTGGTCAGATTTCCCTTCATACGGATTACTTCTACCGATCTGGAATGGATGCGTAGAGGCTGTGGACGTATTCCAAGGGGATATTTTCCCACACTTGTCTAATTGCCCCAAACAGCTGATCGCGACTTTCAATAGTTGCGGACATGCCTTTAAGCTCTCTTTTGATTTTTAACCAAATGTTTTCAATCACATTTAAATCTGGAGACTGAGCTGGCCAATCTGTGCAGTTAATATTATTTTCGGTCATATAGTTTTTTACTACGAGAGCCCTATGTACGGGAGCATTATCGTCTTGGAAAACATAGTCTTTGTTCGGGAAATGTCTGGCAATTACAGGCCATAGATTATTATCGACTATTTCTGATTATTTGAGTGCATTTATATTACTTTCGACAGGTACAGTAGTTCCCATACTATCAAAACACATGCATCCCCAGATCATGTGTGTTACCCTCCTTTTCGATGGCGGACAAATCAAATGGGGACTTTTCGCTTCGGCGTCCTTTCTCTATACACTAAATTCACTAAATTGTCTTCCTCTTCCTTCGTTCAGTTTGTTTGTTAAATCTGTCAAAGTTTCCCTCCTGTTTGCATTAGCGAGACGACTCAACTTCGTCTTGTCCCGAGTTGTAAACAAAAGTCGACGGCCAGATCTCGGCAAGTTTTCTACAGTACCCAGTCTGTCAAATTTATTCAAAATACTCACGATTGTTGACCTAGGTATACCAAACATTCTCGCCAATTCTGCTTTATTTGGAGTGTGGTTTGCAGATTTTACGATCATTTCTTTTACCTCAGTACTCAACTCAACTGATTTTCGCCCCATGTTTTCAAGTGATATTTTCCAGTGTTTACAGACATACAAGTGACAAAATGACGTCACAAAATCGTGACGTAATTTCTCCAGTCTCTTTATTGAAAGTTTCATTCTATTTAGTTAGTTCTATAGATAGTGCAAGAGAAAAATAGCCGAGAGATGCAAGGCGATTATGCAACGCCAATCAAATTCATGAATACTTTTGTCCATTGACTGTAGGTTGGAAGTTGATAGTTTGTTGATAGGAGGTATGTGGCTGTTGGTAACCCGGCTGGAGTTGCGTCCCTTGCTGGTTTGCAGGGACAGCAGGGTTCTGTTGACGTGTTTGAAGCGTTTCCATTTCTGTAGACATTCTGTCAAAATACATAAACACAAGAAATAATGGAAAATTGTTTTTATTAGCAATTTCAATTGACTTGCTTTTTTGGTTTTGGTTTGTTTATTTGTTTGTCCAAGTTTAAATAAATACTTAATTAAGGAATTTTTTTAAATATTGCCAAAATTTTAATTTCAGTTTTTGATGATGAGATACAAGAAAGATTTTGAGCTCCAAACCTTTGTCAAAACAAGGCCTTTGTTATGTTTTTGTTAACATCAAAAAGGATTTAAAGTACATTTTAGGTAAAAAAAAGAAAGGAGGGGTGTTAACACTGAGAGTTAGTATCAATCTTTATTTTTCAAACTTCTTCCTAATTTACTCAGTACTATGATTATATGTACCTTCCACTATTTGAAATTTAAGTTTTTCTCACTGCTAAGTTTAATCAGATGCCATGCTTATATGTACAATTTGGTATAAAAAAAATACATGAACTATTTGAAATTTGCATAATGTGTCACTGAATAGATTTTATATTGAGATATATTTTGGTTGAAATGACCCGGAAACATGCTTTCAGCTACCAGGTATTCAAGTTACCTTCTGTAAATGAAGTTTGATTTTTATTCATATCTCATTTTCTATTTAATAAAAAGATCCGGATTGTGCATGAAAAGAGCATTCTTTGTCTTTGCATTTACCTAATTCATTCTGTAGATTTTTATAATACATGTAGTTCCATATTGATTCTTCGTTGATTATGTTGGCAATTTATTTATTTCATAGTTTTCTCCTTCCTTAAATTTAATTGTAAGTAAAATGAAAACATATGATTTTAGATTATGGGTAATTGATTGGAATAGAAATATTTTGAATTTGGCGTCTTTTATTCAAAAAATTGGACAGACAATATCTTTGAAAATCATATCAAATGACGAAGCTAATCTCCCTGAACAAATTGATATATAACATGTGTGCAGATATAAAAAAAAATAAAAAATTGGAGGGAGACGCAAAACTTACTTTAAAGGTACCAGAAAAATTTTATCAATTAAATGAACACATAATAAACAAATACTTGTCATAATTGATAAATTTTCTAAAAAAGAAAATAAAGAATGGATTGGTAAATAATTTTAACCTATTGTGAATAGAAATGTCATAATAAATTCATAAATGAAAAGAATTGGTTAAATATTCTTTAGTATTTGTGCAATTTAATTTTTGTTTACTTTATGAACTATATATATAGGCCTATATTTTTGCACCTATTTTATGACATTAATATTATAAGATTTAAAAATTTCAAATTGTATTTGATTAATTTAAATATCAATGTAAAATATAATTCAATAATCTAAGCATTGTCGATTTGCAATTTGGTTTAAAGTAGGGATGCATGTCAAAATAGTCAATAATTGATATTCGAATATTCGATAGGAGTATTCGAATATATTTGAATATATTCGATAATTTATACATTTTGCAATAGAAAATATATATTTTCACTCTCCTGTCAACCAGTGTTCATTTCATGTCATTATTTTGGAATGCAATTTATGTAGAGTTTTGTAAATGCAAAGTAATTATTTTTCTATTGTTACAGAATATCAGAAGAGTATACATCCAAAATCTAATGAATATACATTTTTTTTTTGAAAATTCAAAAGTCTCTTTAATATGTTCTAGATTAATTGATCGTCTTACCAAAGTCTACACTATCTACTCTTATAAATTTATACCCCATTAAACAATTATCTATACTGAAGAAAAATTAAAGTCAATTAATTTTATCTTATTAATTTCCTGATAATTACCTATTTTTGTGATATAAAAATAAACGGCTGAGAAATAAACAAGGGGTCATTGTGTTTTCTTTAAAAGTGTGTCCTTACTACAATACAAACTGATTGTTAATACTTGGCACTGCAATACCACTAATTAAATGGTCGAAGAATAATTCATTTCAATAGTTACACTCTTCACACTTTTAAAGTTATCCAGCAGGTGTGTCTTTTAATTTTTTAAAAATCAAATCTTATTTCTTGTCAACGGTACGACCTTGATTCAATTTCAAATAAAACTTGCCGTTTTTTCCTATCTAATAAATATCTGTATCCTTAAAACAGAATATACGCAGGGTTCTCCATGAGCTGTTTTACTGTGTTGCTCCCGACACAGTAAAATTTTCTGCGACACATTAACAATTCAAATTGTATGCATGCAACACAGTAAAAATTTTGCCGACACGGTAACGTCTGTGATAATTAGAAAATCCAAACATATATTTTATCTCTAACTGAAACTTGAATCAAACAATTCTACCGTCTTTAGTCTCTAAAAGGTAGAACACTTAATTACTGTAAGGCTTCAATCTGCATAATCAATTATCTACAAGACCCTCGCCGGACTTCACGCATGAAGGAACAAAGACAAATAATTTGTTTTACACTTCCATGTTTGTTTTACACTTATTATTATTTTTTTTTCTTATTTGTCATGGTTAAACTGAGCTAAAACCTTTTTAGGGTTAATAGGTGTGTAGTGTAGGTGTGCGGAACGAAGGTCATTTTCCGCGCATACGCCTGCACGTGCGTGCGCGTGAAATGAGTGAATTGACTGATATACTTAATATAGCTATAACTTTTACATTTTTGAAAAAAAATATTACATAAAGATATATTAAGAGTGTTAATAATTTGACACTGTCAAATTAGCATGAACTCATGCACGTGCGCCCTCTATTGGCTGAAACAAAAATCTCAATGTTTTCCGAAGTTTTGAAATTTTTAACATTGTCATAAATTCGGATATCCTACAATATAATATGGAAAAAATTTCATGAAATCACGCGCATGCACGTGCGCTGCAATCTGATTGGCTGAAACGTTAAAAGGCTATATCTCCTTTATTTTTTGAAGTCAAATTTAAAACATTGATGAATAAATGATATACAAAAAATTTCAAGAAATCACGCTCATGCTCTGAAAATTTAAATGGCCATATCTCCTTTGATTTTTGTGCTTTGAAATTTAAAACATAGTTATGGATTCTACAATATGATTATTCATGAAATCACTAAGCACGTGTGCTGCAATCTGATTGGCTGAAACTTGAAATGGCTATAATTCCCTTGATTTTCAACCAAACAGGATGGGATTTAGAACATAGATAGATATAAGGGCCTCCTACAAGAAGGTATGGTCATCATGCACGTGCACGCACGTGCGTCATTTTAACGAGTGAAATTGAAAATACACTTGAATGAGTGATTTTTAATACTTTTGGACTAATGCTTTCATATTAAGTATAATTTAATATATAGAAAGTGTAGACAAGATTATATGATCACTATGCACGTGCATTTTTTTTTGTTGTCTTATTTAATAAGGCGTACAGGGAATATGGTACCAAAAGGGAGTTGGGGAGCGTTTGGGGAACATCTGTAACGGTTCCCGTTACAATTAGCACTAGTTGGTAGTTGCATTTGAGACAAATTGTATTATTTATTTTAAAAAAAATATTTAAATATGTCTTTTCTAAAGAGCCATGGCTCTAGAATTATGTAAGTACTGTAAGTCAAACATTACATCGTACCGAAGTCATTTAATTGATGAATAAATTGCTTAAAATTTTCAACATGTTCAAGGGACTCAAAATTATTTTACTATTCTGAAGTTTCTTTTTTTTTTTTAATTCAGTAATTTTTTTTTTAATTCGGTTATTTAAAAAAAACTACTAACAAATAATCACGGCAAATATACTTTCAAAAATATTAAGTAGCTCGACTTAATTATCGACAGAATTTCCTCTGCTTTTCAGAACATGTGTTTTTACTTTTATCAATATGTACAGCCATACCATTTTTTGAACGAATAAACAATTTTTGAAAAAGTGTGTGAATGTATATACATTGTATTCTTTTGTAATTATACTGAAAGGAAAAAGAAACGCAGGGTAAACTTTTGAGGTGAATTAAATTTGTTTTTCTTAAAATACTTTTTAGTTTTCCTATCTAACTTTTAAAATCATCTTTCAAAAAGATGTAACCAAATTCTCATATGATTTTGTGAAATTATTCATGAGTTATTGAAGCTCAAATGACGATACCCTCCAAAAGGGAAAATCGAAAACTCTCATTATCTTCAATGTCCATCTCGTGCATCTGTCAGAGTCTTATTTCTCCTTTGCATGGAATTTCGTCAGAGTGTTTATAAATCTTTCAAACCCTGGCTATACTTAGCATGGGTAACAACGCAAAAAAATAAGTCAAACGGCGCGCGCATGCGCCAGTGAGAGGAATACAACAGTACGTTGACTGGCTCAAAAAAACCAAATTGTGGAATTGTTTTCTTTCAAATTTCGTATGAATGTATTGATTATAATCGTGTACACTATAAATGGCTGTTTTTGTAGTAGTAAGGTGGCGATTTAAGAGATGGCAGGACGAATAACCCGCTCGTAACATGACTCTGTTTCGCGTTAACGTCATCGTCACGGTTGATTGAAATCCACTCCAGACCCTCTCTGACAACGGCTAAAAAGTTTTATGGGGTAAAATTTACAAGAGACTGCTTAGAAAACGGTTGTTGCCTTTTTCATTAATTAAGCAATTTGAAAACAAGACCCCATTGAACTTCCGTAAACTGTGCCAAGATTGCAATAAATTCATAATGTCTCTTAATATTGAAAAACGATGTACATACCTCATATGCATCAAATAAAGCAACAAGATTTGTGGACAAACACGTCGTTATCAAATTGCACGTGTTTTGGGCTTTTTAGCGTTTTCCCTACGTGACGTCATAAATTTTACGGCTGAGTAATTCTGAATACTGATTTTGATGCACGGTAACTAAATTTCCCATCTGACCAATTTTCGTAATTTTCGGTCATGTGATCAAATTTTTATCGACAATTACGCTACCCTGCGTTTCTTTTTCCTTTCAGTATATAATGAATAATGATTCAGTTGCGAATGTGATCGCGAAAATACTGCGAAATTTTAATGCTTCGCGTAAACTCTGCAACACAGTAAAGTTTTAAATGATGGAGAACCTTGATATACGAATCCTATATTTATATGCGAATATCAACCCATAGAATGAATATTGAATATTCGAATATTTGTTGAATATTTGTTGACATTCCTAGTTTAAAGTCATCATTTTGTAAGTTCTTTGGTCGATATAATGACCTTATCAGAAAATAAAATATATCAATGAGTCAAATGTTTTTCATACTAATTGTTAGTTCATTACTTATACACTGAATACAACGAATTTTTCCGTTATTTCCCGATTATGACAAGGAGCACACGGCGGGTGTGACCGGTCAGTAGGGGCCTCTCACTCCTCCATGACACCCGATCCCACCTCTGTTGTTTTATAGGTCTTTGTTTGCTCTGTTCCAACTTTGTATTGTTTTCTGGACATTGATGTTGAATACTGTTCGTTATCTCCATATACCTCATTTAAAAAACAACCAGTCCAACATTTTATCATTCTTTCCTGCTTTGCAACATCTATTAAGATCACTTAATAAAAGATCGATATTCTTTAAATACATTTTTTCTTCTTACCTTTAATAATTATAGTAACAGGTCCTTGTGAAATGAAAATCTTATCGTAGAGAAGTGACATTCAACTTTCCCTCCTTTGTTGGCAGCGGAACAGCATCGTAAAGAGATGATTGAACTGCAACACCAGAAGTGGACCCATAGCCTGTAAATATGACATTTTTTTTATTAATTTTAAATTGCAGCTAACAGATGTCAAAAAACAATATCTCCACATTGATCTTATTTAAGGTAACGCAAAACACCCGTGAATTCTATTTTTACTCTTTTCTTTAAAATTACCTGATAAAAGAATTATGTCACGATATTGTGATCAATGAATGATGTTTGTAAGAAAAATAATTATTTCGCATGTTTTCATCACATTTTGTGAAAAAATACGAGAATTCTATATTATTTGTCATTCAGGAGGTTACATTTTAGAATGGCTTTTTTGCTACTTAAATACAATGCTGACCAGTGTAAATGCAGTGTAATTTATGCTTTATGATTAGTAGAAGGCTGATATTTGGACACAAGTAAATGGCGTCTCCACTCTAAATGTACTTTTAAGTTCAAGGTCATGTCAAGACGTCTAAGGTCTAATATTATGATGTCATTTACTGAACCTTAAATATTTTTGGAATTAATTTTTTTTATCACAAAAATATCTGAAACAATATATTTAATTTAGCTTATTTTTGACACATTTTATTCTGGGAACCATTTGAATCATTCTGTTGAGCTTTTTTTTCAAATTTATTTATATATTTTCTCTTGTGAAAACTTTACCTTTAGCATAGTTTCACGTGAATTTTCACTTCAAATCGTAAGTATGGTATATTTTTTACACATTATTTTATTCAAATTTGCAAAATCAACTTAAGGTACTTAATTTAAGTAAAAAAAGTTGTCTTCAAACAAAGCATCAAACAAGTTTTCAATAAGTTCATTAATAATGTTGGAAAAGGCTCATTTTCACAATCTGATTTCACAAGTTTCTTACAAGCCACTGATAGGCCATGTTTTAAACTATTTGGATAAAAAGTGTGTGGTTTAATTTCTTTCATATTTCTTTTTGAAAGAGAGATTTTATATTCTAGAACAAAATATCCAAGTTTCAGAAAAATTTAATTTGGGGGAAATTTTGGCCTAGCTATTTTGTACTAATTAAATTGTAAAGATTTTTTTAAACTTCTCAACTATTTCCAAAAATATGACAATCATTAATTGATTATGATTCTTGTCTGGGATTATACTATTATTCAAATAAAGATTAATTGTGTGTTGAGTTAGTTAAGCATCTATGTTCAATTCATTGTTTAATTGAAAAGAATAAAGTCATGGCTGTTTAAGCTGTGGGGAATATTTTTTTCAAGCCAGCATTTACTACACAAAGGCTCTCAATTTATACGATTGATACAGAAAATGCAGTGTTGAATAGTACATGGATTTTCCAACGTGTCTTTGTTTCTCAGAAATTTTGACATATTTTCTAATTTATAAGGGAAGTATTTTTTTTTTCAAACAAACAATATAAATTTTCCTATGCAGTGTTTTAACAAAATTTATTTTCGACGTTTCAATAAATTTTTTAGTTGTTATTATCCTATTCGATTTGATAAATGTTCATGCATGCAACAAGATTCGCTACATATGTAGATTCAGTGTGTAAAAAATGGCCTAATGCTTAGTATTAAAAATGATATTCAGTATTATGATAGATGATATTTGCTTATAAGCATGTTGTATCGATCATAGAATTTGCAAAGTAATGACTCCAAACGAAATTGATGTGTTGAAACTCTTGTTTCAGCAAAATATTTGTCAATAGCATGTATCGTAGTAGAAATTGTTCGTATGTTGAGCATATAGTAGTGTATAGAATAAACTTGGAAACATGAAACCCAAATGTAGTTGATAAGGGTGTACTATTATATGAGTAAGGTACGATATAAACTCAAAGTCCTCCCCTTATCATAAAGTTTTGTTGTGAGACTACCATTAATGTATTTACCAAGTATGAAACAGATGCACCAAGACATTATTAGTCAAAATATGAATGGAAGTAAGTCTGGTTGATTATTTTTATGTTATTAAACGTCTCTCTCAGGAATTTTTCACTTATATGGAGACACCACCACTTGTCGGTTGAGAGTACAAAGTTGTCCCATAAACGAAGGTGATTACAGCCTTTGAGCAGGAAAGGATATTCGTTTCGTGCCCGCACCCACTGCGACACGGGACCTCGGTTTATACAGTCTCATCCGAAGGATGGGACCCAACGTGTCAAAGTGGGATTCGACCCTGCGACGTATTGGTCAACGCCTTACTTTGCAACTCTAGAGCATATGTTGTAACCACCATGCACTTAAGTAGTTAATGATATATCTAACTGTTTAATTCAAACTCATAACAAGTGTGCTCGTCTTTCAGGTACATTTTTTATGAATTCTACGTCATATGAACATAAGAAGAGGTCTGCTGATAATGTGAGGAAATATGTACCCATGGGCATTCCAACAGATAGTTTGAAAACCTGATCTCCAAACACTTCAAAGATTTTGTCAATCAGGAATTTATCGTTATTTTAACATTGCTTTCCCATAGGTCTGTACACAATCCAAGATATATAAAAATAATTTAATTTCAATTATATCAAGCCATTCAGAGGAACATATAATATTTTGCATAACATAATTTGCCTACGTCACAATGAGTTACGTCAAAAACGTATTACTCTGCTTGACGTTACTTTTAAAATATGCTATATATGAATCCTTTTTTCCGGAGGGAAAATTGTCTCATTGTCTATACTAAAATTGAATTATAAGGAATGAAGCTAATTTGATCTGATGTTATACGATATAACAATACTGGGGACAGTTTACGCTTTTTTATAAACCGCTTCGCGGTTTATAAAGCGTAAACTGCCCCAAGTTATGTTATATCGTATAACATAAGTTCAAATTAGCTTCATTCCTTAACCCCTTCCATGGCAAAGAATTTAAGCATTTCTAGACAAATTGATATTTAGATTTAGATGCATTTTTTTTTCAGTTTTTCTTGTAATTTTGTATATACCAATGTATAAATATTCTGAAAGCACGTATTGTGTAGCTTCTGAAAATGATTATAAAAATATTATTTTAGTTGCCATGGCAACAAAATACTTTATAATCATGCTGGAATTTCCATTTATTCAAGAATGAGTTTCATTCTAGTTTTTTGTTGTTGTTTGCTTAATTTAATATATTAAAAAATATTTCATTGTTGTGTTGAAAATTATGAGCATATTGTTCATTTTTTAACAAACCAATGTTAAGTATTTTGGGGGGATGGGGTGCGGTTGGAAGGTTATCACCAGAATTTAGCATTTTGCACATAACATGTTACCCCTGCAATGAATTCGATAATGGCAAAATCGCTCAAATAGTGCGCAAAGTTTAACTCAAGCTAGCTAGCAAAAAACTAGTACAACCAATAAAAAAAAATTTTGTATATTATTTCATCGTAATTATTTTCTCTTTCCAACGGTGCAAGATTTATTCTGATATTTGCAGCATTAACGAAGTTATGAATGTTTTTTCACACTATACTTGTTCTTCAAGTCAGATGCGTAGAAATGCGTATATGCCATGTAAGGTGTTAAAGAAATAATTTGGCTAATTACGCTATGAAAAAGACAAGTAATTTTCGGGTTCCAGTTGCCATTTAAAAAGTGTCTTTGATCTCATAAAACTTGGATGTTAGTTCATTGTGTTAATGTAAATTCAAAGTCTAAAAAGTTTTACCTTTTACATGTTATTGATTTTAGCAAATTTTTGTTCTTTTAGATTTGAAACTTCTTAGTGACCCTTGATGTTTTTATGTCTCCTTATCTGACTAACATCTTTTCTCGAATATACTGTTGTACAGTACGCCTAAAGCCTCTTCTTAACTGCTTTCAATATCTTAGAGAGAAGTACGACAATCTGAATTGATTTAAGGAATGAAGCTTATTTCAACTTATGCTATCCGATATAACATAACTTGGGACAGTTTACGCTTTATAAACCGCAAAGCGTAAACTGCCCCAAGTTTTGTTATATCGGATAACATAAGTTGAAATTAGCTTCATTCCTTATAATTTAATTCCAGTGTAGACAATGAGACAATATTTCCTCCGGAAAAAGACTTCAAATTGAACATTATTTTAAAAGTATCGTCAGGCGGAGTAATACGTTTTTGACGTAACTCATTGTGACGTAGGCAAGTTATGTTATCCAAAATAATATATGTTCCTCTGAATGATTTAGCCAATGAAATTGCTTGATAAAAGTGAAATTAAATTATTATATTATAACCCACTTTTTATTAGTATTTAGTGTTAGATTCAGACATGCATACATGTATTTCAAAAATGGTAGCTGTTATTTTGGTGCCCATTAAAATCACCTGGGCTGAAATCGTTTACGAAAAGCAGTATTAATATTTGATTTCTATATAGTTTTTAAATACCTACTTGGCCATAACTTTAGACAATGTAATAATAAACAAGCTTTTCTATTATTACCTATAGAGAAAGCTAGGTATGATAAATAATGTATCAGATGAACTAGGGTTGTAAGTTTGTAGACATTAGCCTTTTTTGTGAAAAGAGGTAGAGCCACTTTGGGCTTTATTTGGCCCTGAGAATTTCTGAAAATTCAAAACCGCTTAGTTTAGGTTGCAAATGCAGTATTTATCACTTGGAATGTTGGTGACCACGTATCTATTAATCTAATTAATTTCACATCTAGTCAATGCATTGTGACGTCATAAAATGCGTCATTTTCCTCATATCCTGTAAATGCCTTTAAATGACCTAAAGATGAAGCGTTTTTTCAATATTTCATATAGAGCACAACCTCTGATCCAAAATATGCCAATACATAATGAAAGGCCTATTTCTGAAGATCAAAAACATGTTTTATTTTTTGGATGTGCTCATATTTACATTCTTTGCTGAAGGTAGTCAAATGCGCATATTTTCTGCAAATTTCAAGAACATTGCAATTTCTCAAAGCCTGTTTTCAAATATTTGGATTCTTAAAACGAAATTTCATTTAAGAACATGAAAGCACCAAGTGTCTACTTTATTTTGATATATGAAAATGGAAAGAGGGTGATAGATAATTAATTGATATAAATTCAGGGCCAATTTATGCAAAAGATGGCTCTTGCTCTTAGTGGTAAAAAAATACAAATGCATGTACCAAGACATAAAGTATATGAAAATCTAACTCAAAGTAACTTATCTTTTATTGTTTACACTTAATATTATTTTTTCAAAATTGCTGTCATTAAAGGTCGCCGATAGTATGCTCAGAGGAGTGTTAAAATGCAATAAAATTTTACATAAAGTGTTCTGATTAGAATGATTATTCTCTCTATAAAACAAAACAGAAATCAAAGAATTGAAAGAACAGAGAGAAGAATGAATGAATATGAGAATTAAATTATTTAATCTTAGTGTTCATAGTTTGAATCATACTTACGTGGTAAACACCAAGTGATATTGACCAAAAGGCATTTGTGTGATGATGCACTGCCAAATCCCCGGATCTGAATCCCAATGTACACATTTGGGATTTCTAAAAGGAATGTTAAAGGACCCCCTCCCACCTATTTCAAGGATCTATGTGGAACGTGTAGCATCAGCTGATTTAATTTCCTATTCAAATTACATTGTATTCATGAGAAAATGTTATGCAGTAATTAGAGCGAGTGGTGGTCTTTTATATGAATTTTCATTTTAAGGGCACAACATATACTTGACACTTTGCTTAAAATTTTGACTAGATGCTTACATGATATTAAGCAACATCAATTTAAAATATGCATCCTTAAGCATGTATTGAAGAAATTATTTTTTTGTTAATACTGAAAGAGTTATTTATATCACGCCAAATTCACAAAAATTTGTTTAACATAGTTTCGCAGTAGATAAACTGTTTATTGACTGTAACCTATAGTTTACAAATCGTAAACTACAGTTATCAAATTATTTATTATATTATTAATTATTATATTTTTTATCTGGAAAACTATATTGAACGGTCGTTAACTATAGTTTACGAATGCTAATCTAAGTATCTGTCTGTAATAAAACATTATCAATAGATTTTGTTGATAAACATAGATTCACGTCTGTAAATTATAATTTTCAATCGTGGACTATAGATAAGAGT
>NW_026935303.1:0-6324 GCF_032062105.1 Saccostrea cuccullata | reverse complement strand
ACAATCCATTAAGTCACCTGTAGGTAGGGCTGTCACGGGTACCCGAAATGACCCGGAACCGCGGAACAATTAATTCGGGTCGGGTACGGTTCCGTTTTTCCGAAATTCGGTTCGGTTCCGATTTGTATAATAGAGTAGATTTTACTATAAAAATGGTGTCAAAAACGCGAGATAATTTTTCCCCAATATTCAGATCCGATTGTTTTTCTCTACTTTCTGCAACTGCCGATTCAATCAGCCAATGACATTTGTGTATAAATAAATCTTGCAAAATACTCTATAATTTTATTTCCAAACCCAACTGCAAGGAGCAGAAAAGTAGTGATGAATGTTTAAAACATCGAAGGAATCCATGCCATGTTGTTATTTTTACCGCCATGATTGAATATGGGGTCGGACTAATAGCAGGAAACGGACAATGTTGCAAGGTTTTACTAAGGGAAAAAATAGTCTAGGTAATCTTTAAATGTGATTATACATTGAATATCATCAGAGATACAAGTCTAATTTTTGGATTACTATTTTTAAAAATTGTAATCCCAAGAAATAAATACATGTACAATATTGTACATGTAATGAAAGGTGGGACTAATATAAGTTAAATACCCATTGAATGGAATTAAAAAAAAAAACAATTCCCATTCTGTTTCAATATATTAATTTTGTTTAAAAGAAACAAAATAATATTTCCACCTTATTAAAAGGAAAATTAATATACAAGTTTGAATATTTTATGCAATAAAATGACTATTTTGTAAAAGTCTGACAGAAATCTGAGTTAGTTTAACTTTTCTATTGGCCTATAGTTTTATGAAGTTTAGGACAGAATGCCTATAACTTTTCTGGTAAATATGCCAGATGTCCTATAGTTACTTATTTCAGTCTGAAACCCTGAAAGGTGATTTAGATAATTTGGTACAATTGTTGTCTAGTCAGGAGGCTTACTTTAAACTAGTTATAATGTTGCAATTTCTAAGATTAAATGAAAATATTCTTTTTACTGTTGAAAATAATACAAATCATGAGCTTTTCTTCCATTTACTGAATTTAAGAGACCAACTTCAATCCACATGTCTACCCGACCCGAGAAACCCGAAACCGAACCTAAAAAAATCAGAACCGACCCGACTTGAAAAATTTTGGAACAGTGACAGCCCTACCTGTAGGTGTCCGTTCTTTTTGGAAAACTGTCCATTCTTTGGATATTTTTATTCAAAAAGAATGGACAGTTAAAAACAAACAGAATGGACAATTACAGATAAACACAAAAGGGAAATAAAACAAATACATTAATATGATTTAATGTACATGCAAATAACAAAATGAACTTGGAGATTTAAGTTAATCCTAAACAGAGTGTCTGCATCAGATCTTGTTTGATTTTTAACAAAACTTGAATTAAATGACATAATTTTAAGCTTGAAGTAGGCTTATATTAAATCCATCACCCAAAAACAGTTTGCACTAAGAAAGCTAGCTATAATTTCTGCCGCAGTGAAAATTTCCATAAAAAATAATTAAAATTAAAACATTTCAAGATCTGATTTAAAATACATTTTAAAGTCGAAGTTTGGCTCATCATGCTCATGGCTATCCAACACTCAGAACACAATTTGCATTTCACAAATACACTGTTGCAATTATTATATATCCCCAAAAACTGATTTAAAATTAAAAAAAAGAATTCTGGTTGGAATTCGAAATATCTGTATTTGTCGTCTTTAAATTCTTAGAACTAAAAGAATCATGTTTTCAATAGGAGCCTCGATTAGTTCTTTCTCTCACAGAATGGACAGTTTTCGGCCTTTCTCCTTTACTTAGAGCTGAAAGTTATAGGCATCAGACCGTGTAAATCAGGGGTACCTATAGCTATTGGACTTAAGTCATTTTACCTGAGAAATGTTGTTTTATGCTGGAGATATGTGTACATGTACATGTGTGACTGTTTTGAGAATTCTTTTATGAATAATGTCTTTGAGAAAGTATTTAATACGAAAACATGTGAATAATGGACCCTGTATATATCAACAGAATGGATCACTTCATTATAAATAGTGATACCTGTAGACCAGGGCTTTTTTTTTCCTCGCTACAATAAGCTTGTTGATTTCCGTTCTAATTAATGGTATTAGGCTGAATACATATATAAGGCGTAACAAAAAAAAATGTTTGTTTACAGTTACCCGACCGACCCTAACTTTTTTTTTCGTCATAAAAATCCGGAAGTTACTGGCCGGTCAGTTTAACTTTAAAATTTACATTCAACTTTGAAATCTAAATTGAAAGTACAGAAACAAAACCAGTGACTGAGTGAGTTATATTTCTACATCAACAAGTTTGTTGCAATTTGCTTACCATTGCATGGCAGTTGCAAGGGTGTGCAACTACCATCGCCCAACGCCCGGTGCTACTGTTTTTTGGGGGTAGCAAAAATAAAATTAAAATTATGCATGTATAATCATAAATACATGAGAAACACTCATTGTTTTGCTATTTAATTTCCAACTAAATTGAACTAATGAAAATTTTCCAGGCATCATGCTCCAACTGTTCTTAAATCACTTTAATCTCATCCATTTTGCAGTACTACCTGACTCATTTACTTAAAAAACGATCGTTTTTTCGTGATCCGAATTTCCTCCACTCTCTGTTTGGTAAATACATGCAGATATCTCATTCAATTATATATGACCCCCCAATCAATTGATAGCTAAGTGTTATGTGATTAAACTTTAATATATATCAATTATACTCAATGGTTTAAAAGAAAATAAAATGATTTTGCTTCATTTTAGATAAGCTAGACTAGTGCAATATGTTCAGAAAAAGAAAAGATAATTTCTTAAAATTTATAAATTTCAACTTTAAAAGGAATGGCGTAGGCCTGGCTTTTTCAACAATGAACTTTTTGAAATATTACAGTCTTCGCGAAAAAGAAAAATCGCCACAGGACATTCGGACAGGCATTTTACACAATTTCACAGGACCAAACGAATTTTCACCGGTCCAAAACTTTTTCATATAATGATCACTACGATGTTTTTTCCTAGCATATGAATCAGTAAACATGCATTAAGCTTTAAAAAAAATTTTCCTGTAACATTCCCAAAAAAAATAAGAGTCGTTAGGTCAGGAATTTTTTTTTTTTTTTTGCTTTTGTATGGCCAAACATCCCTGGACTGAATACCAGGTGTCATATTTCCAGTGGACACCCAACATGGCAGTCAAAATGGCTACCTAGCGGCAGAAAACAAACTTCACAAAGTTGTAGGGGGAAATTGTTGTTAGAATAATGATTACTCTTTATCTTTATCACAATCAACAAATACAAGGGGTTTTTAAAAGTGTCTTTTGTTTAAGATTAAGCGTCTATATGATGAAATACAAATAAAAAATTTAAAATCCAACCAAAACGAACCTCGGACAAACGGACCGAATTTACTAGATAATGCATCGGACCAATCAGATTTTCACCTGTTTTGTCCGACGGACCGGTGCTTTTGGGATAGACTGATATTAGTTTTTACAATTTATTTTTTTTGCCCCTATAATTGGACTGGTCATTTTTAACTGCAGACTAGTAACTTTATTGCTGTTACAAACCTAGCTGTGGGTTGGTACTTGATTTTTTTTTCAATTGCACACCCCTGAGTTATAAGTCAATTGGCAAGAAAGATTATATTGTCTACCACCCATATTACAAGTCGAAACAAAAGTAAGGCACCATACAATGGTAAAACTTTTTTTTTTAATTCAACCAATTCACGTGAATTTGTGTGTAAAAAAATTCAATTCAATAAAAAAAAATCCTACCTACCGACCCTATTTTATTTCAGCATGTAACAGTAAATAAAGTTATTTTTTTGTTTGGCCTAATCAATCATTGCACTGTGCATTATGCAGTCCTTATAAATGATACAATAATCGATCTTGCATTATAACAGCATTGTATTGAATAGCAAATTGCCCACATCCAACAGACGATTCCTATCTCCTTCACGAAAGAGTTCCGCTAAGATAAGTACAGTGGACCCTCATTTATCCGGACGCTTTGGTTCCCAGTCCATTTGTCTGGATATGTGAAGCATCCGGATATCTGAATCACCAGTTAAACAAGACATTATGGCATTTAAAAATTTCGTTCCTATAAAAAATCGTCCGGATATCTGAGGGTCCACTGTAATCGCGATATCAAGTATTAATAGCCACCGGTGAGAATGTTTTAATTAAGTCATAACGCCAGGTGTGTACAATAGACCAAATAATTCGCTGCACTTCGAGATAAGCCAGATAAAAAAAAGGCCTGGGACTTAAAATATACTTCTACATGAGCAGGGTATTCAAGATATCTGGTGTTTTTTAAATCTTTAATATTGAGAAATCGGCAGGGACTGGCTATCGACTTCCGTCTTCGACATAAGCGGGGTATTCTAGATATCCCATGTTCGAGATACTGATATTTACCTGAAATTCAAAATACTTATCATGAAATGAATGAAAATGTGCTCACCTGAGCATTCTGGCTAGGAAAAAGCAGAAATATCAGTCCTAGGAATGCTTCCATTAAAATATGACCAATCATGGGTTTGTTGTTCTTGAGAAGAAGATTCTTAAAGAGTTTTCTTATCCAAATGACACTGACCAATGAGATCCAGTTACTGTGATCGATGTTTAAGTACACCATTGGGCTCTAGTCTCTCGGCTTTAGTCAGTTAACCACAGAACTCCGCCCACTAAGTTGTAAGGAAATTTTGAAGGCTGGTTCACGTGCACAAGCAAAATACATGCAAAAACTGGTTAAACAGGTGTTTTCCAAAGCCCTGCAGCGGATGAGGTTTATACTTTTCTCTCTATTATCTGTCATGATACTGCGTTCACTTGGAAAAATAGTGTTTCGGTCATTGTCAGTTCCGACAAAGCACATGTTATACGCAGGAGGTCGTAGCAACATCGAAAAAAAATAGGCCAGCAAAAGTTTAAAATAAGACATTCAAATTGCGTTTCTAATTGAATTATTTTAGATTCAAGACATTTTTCGACCTTTAATTGTCATTAATTTGATAGTTGTTGGTTCGTTTAGCGATTAGTTGGTGAATAATCAGGAAATGATATAAGCGGCAATATCTTCCTGTTTACCCAAGGTCATGGACGGGGTTTATTTTTAGCCCGGACTGGTGCAGCTGGATGTCAAAGAAAAATGTGGTATTTTTCGGCAATAAAGGATACTCGCATGTTAGGGCCATGGAGTATGAATTAGCAATATCTCTATCTTGAATTTTCTCTAAACATAGCGAATATTGAAGGTAATATTGTCACCTAGCTAATACTTAAAAAAGGTACAATAGGCCTAAGGCTAAACGTCTATTGACCGACAGAATTTAAAAGAAAAGCTTAATTTGGTTTCCAATTTGCAATAAATTGAGAATTATCCAACAACACATCATCATGACCATGTACATGTTGTATGAACACCAGTAACCACATCCCAACTTTGCAGGGACGTAGCATCCGCAGGGGGGGGGGGCCACTTTGTTCCCCAACATTACCTTGACTATAGTAAATGTTCATTGAAAGGATGGTGACCCCCACCCACCCCCACTTTATAACATAGTATAGAGATATCAAGGATCGTATAGAAAAAAATTGGAAGTGAGAGTAAGTTTGTTCGAGAAGTTGGTCATCCCCCCACCCATCCAACGTCACGAAATAGGATTTTCGAGTTCGGGGAACTTTTAATTTTTGTTTGTTTTTTTTTTCTTTTGCTTGTCAACTTTTTCAGGTGAAAAAAAAATCTCTGGTTGGCCCCCCCATTTTCAAAAACGATGCTACGTGCCTGCATGGTTTGGTGATACACGCCGTTACTTTAGTTGGCTAACTATAATAATATATCAAAAGTTAGCTCCCGCGATACTTAATATATTCCTTCATTGTTCAACCAATTTCTAAATTTTATATATGCCATTTTGAATTAGGAATCATTATTTTTCTGAAGTATATAAATTTTTGGAAGGCTCCGTTATTAAGAAAAAATTATCTAATAAAGATTTTCTACCAAATATTTCTGCTATATTTTCTTAAACTTGGTAAGACAAAATACACCTAGCAAATTTGGGTCCATCGAAAACTTATAATAAATATCTCGCGATTTAAAAAAACATTTACATAAATTCTCATACTCAGCAAAATACACCTAGCAAATAAACTTACCATTTAAAAAAAATCACATACTGCCCTTGAACATGACTCTGTACTCTGTAGCGTCCTTCCCTGGAAATACCCGGATGACCATAGCACGACTCGAAACAGAAATGTCATGCGTTTCAT
>NW_026935302.1:0-6477 GCF_032062105.1 Saccostrea cuccullata | reverse complement strand
TCATTGCTTTAGTGACAACTATTGCTCATTATGAGGACTGAGGACATTAAAAGCCAAAAAATTCTTTTCTGAAAAATGAAAACAAATTATTCAAGAAAAAAAAATCAGTGATAAATTAATCATAAGGCCAGCATTTTTTTATTTTTAGGTTTACAAACCCGCCGCTCAAGTTTTTGAATTTTCAGAAAAAAAATAAAATTGAGAAAAACAGAATTTTTTCTTTCCGATGTCAAATTTGAGTCGGGATCGAGATTTCAAATTTACGAACTCGTACTTCCGGTTTTAAATGAACATGGCGGGTAATGAAGGGAGATTTGTGTCAAGTCCATAGCAGCACTAAAGCTTGGTTTAATGTAAATATTTACAGGAGTGCCATTCAAAACATTTCACCCGTTCAGAGAACAATAAAATGCTGACGACTTTGTTGCAAAGTGACATGTTGGTGAGATAATTGTGTATCCGTATTCAAAAATAACTGTCTGTATTTGTAAATTATTTTCCTCCCACAGGTTTAAAACTGCCCATGGTAGCTATTGTCAGAGACATTGTTTAGGTTTCTGTCATAGCTTACAGTCTTAGCATCATTCTTCAGAAAAGGGTCGATTATGCATCAGATGTAATGAATAAAACTATGGGAGAAGTTAAGTCCATTTGAGGAAGAAATAAACAATAGCCTAAAGAAATAAAATATTTCAACTATTTAAAAACAAGAATATACAAATATATACAGGCATATAATATCGTTTATGGCGGCCAGAAAAATTATTTTACACTTAATTGAAAAAAATTCCACCCTACTCCTCAATTCTCCTTGGGAATACTCCCTGTCTGTTTTATGAAAGGAAATTACTTTTATAGGTCTCGAGTATATTAATATTTTAGAATAATTTTTACCTAACACACATTAAAAACAAAAATGAAGATATATTAAAAAAGATTTTAAAAATTGATTTTTAAAAAAAAAAGTCTGTATTTTGTCCAACATTAAAAGATTTATATCACTGCCCCCAACTGGTAGATGATGAAATAAACAATTAAAGGTTGTATTTTCTCCTTTGTAACCCTTGTGTGTCCAGTGGCAAGAAGCCTGTTAGGAGAGCATAAAAAAAAAAGCAAAAATTAATGTAGAAAAGTCGATAATGTATCCAAAATATAATTTTATTTTTTTTTTATTTCCTCCTCCTACGGGACTTTTTCATTCTGATGTTCGTAAACCTAAAAATAAAAAAATGCTGGCCTAATGGTTTGAATACTTCTACCCTATTTTTTTTTTTTTTTTTTTTCTTTGCATTTACCACTGTGGAAATGCAACATACATTTTGCATTTTAAAAATTCTTAGGTTTATTATGGGGGGGGGGGACTTGTCAAGATTTCTATAAGGTGGTACTTCCACAAGAAGACATTAAACTGCCTTCTAATTCTTGTATTTAGTACAGCACATTTCCTTTACAAGATAAAGTGTCAGTAAAAAATGAATTACAAGAGGCCCATGGGCCACATTGCTCACCTGAGCATTGTGGCTAGGAAAAAGTAGAAATTGGTCTATTATTGAATAGTTTAAATCAAAAGGTAGTCCCAAGACTAATCATGGCTTTGCTATTCTTGAGAAGATGATTTTTAAAGAATTTTCCAATATATGTCTAAGTAAAACTTTGATCAATTATTTTGGCCCCGCCCTACCCCCGGGGGTCATGATTTGAACAAATTTGAATCTACACTACCTCAGAGGATGCTTCCATATAAATAAGATCAGTCATGACTTTGCTATTCTTGAGAAGAAGATTTTTAAAGCATTTTCCTCTATATTTTTATGTAAAACTTTAATCGCCCATTGTGAACCCGCCCTACCCTCAGGGGTCATGATTTGAACAAATTTGAATCTACACTACCCGAGGATGCTTCCATATGAATATGATCAATTATGGCTTTGCTATTCTTGAGAAGAAGATTTTTAAAGAATTTTCCAATATATTTCTATGTAAAACTTTAATCGCCCATTGTGGCCCCGCCCTACCCCCAGGGGTCATTATTTGAACAAACTTGAATCTACACTACCCGAGGATGCTTCCATATAAATATGATCAATTATGGCTTTGTTATTCTTGAGAAGAAGATTTTTAAAGAATTTTCCTATATATTTCTATGTAAAACTTTGATCGGCCATTTTGGCCCTGCCCTACCCTCAGAGGTCATGATTTGAACAAACTTGAATCTACACTACCTGAGGATGCTTCCATATAAATATGATCAATTATGGCTTTGTTATTCTTGAGAAGAAGATTTTTAAAGAATTTTCCTATATATTTCTATGTTGTTAAAACTTTGGTCGGCCATTTTGGCCCCACCCTACCCCCGGGGGTCATGATTTGAACAAACTTGAATCTACACTACTTGAGGATGTTTCCCCTTAAGTTTCATCTTTCCTGGCACAGTGGTTCTCGAGAAGAAGATTTTTAAAGAGTACTACCACCAAATTTTCATTTTCATACCACTGATTCCTCCGAAATCATGATTTGAAAAAAAAACCCTTAAATTACATATTGCAATTGTGCCTTATTGTACAAGTTTTACCCTTCCTGGCCCATATGGGTTTCCCACAACAAAACATTTTTAAACTGCCATTAATTTATATGGGAGGCGGGGGGGGTATCATAAATATTTACATTCAGTGTAATTTTCTTTATAAAATCCATTAGAAATCCACGACGTTCAAAATTCTATAACACACGTGAAACCTTGTCACCTCACGTTAGAATACACAGTAGGAACTATATGCATTTTCTATAATCTAGGAGCACCAAACTGTACAATATTTTGACTCAATTTAATTAAAACTATAATCCTCTTAAATTAACGTAAAAATACTACAGATGTGCGTTTAAAATTAATTTTTGTCTTTTTTTCCTCGCAATGTTTGTTTGCGTTATTTAACTTTGCAACGTCACCTGACGTCACAAATGGCTCTTACGTCTATTAACTGCGTCAGTTTTGAAGGGCGTTAAATTCTACATTAAAGATTAACGAAATAAGCAATTATGAAGAAGGAAAATTAGAGAATGTAAATATAAGCATTGAATTCATACTTTTGGTTGTCTTCGGTCCTATAACACACCTGGCCGTGCCGACAAATTTATCATACCGCGCTAACGCGCGGTATTCAATTTGTCGGCACGGCCAGGTGTGTTATAGGACCGAAGACAGCCAAAAATATCGATTCGAGTGCTTAATTGAACTCATTCCTTACGGTACCTCTAGTTTCTGTTTCATTCACTAAAAGAGACCCATTAAAACTGTCTATTTTGAAAGAAAATATTTTCCCAAAAACATCTCTGACAAACAAAATTAACCAAAAAAAAAAAAAAAAACAAGAGGCCCAGGGGCCACAGCGCTCACCTGAGCACATCAGGCTTGAATTTAACCCCCCCAGGCATTCATCATTTGAGCAAACTAGAATCTACACTATCTGAGGATGATTCCATATAAATATCACTAGTCATAGCTTTGAAGTACTTGAAAAGAAGATTTTAAAAGATTTCCCTATAGATCCCTATGTAAAATTTGGGTCGGCCATTTTGGCCCCACCCTAGCTCCAGGGGTCATGATTTGAATAAATATGAATTTACACTACCTGAGGATGATTCCACATGAGTTTCATCTTTCCTGGCCTAGTGGTTCTTGAGAAGAAGATTTTTAAAGATTTTTCCTATATATTCCTATGTAAAACTTGGGTCGGCCATTTTGGCCCCGCCCTAGCCCCGGGGGTCATGATTTGAACAAACTTGAATCTACACTACCTGAGGATGATTCCACGTGAGTTTCATCTTTCCTGGCCCAGTGGTTCTGGAGAAGAAGATTTTTAAAGACTTTTCCTATATATTCCTATGTAAAACTTGGGTCGGCCATTTTGGCCCCACCCTAGCCCAGGGTGTCATGATTTGAACAAACTTGAATCTACATTACCTGAGGATGATTCCACATGAGTTTCATCTTTCTTGGCCCAGTGGTTCTTAAGAAGAAGATTTTTTTAAAATGCCATTAATTTTTCTCTAATTCATAATTATCTCCCCTTGGAAAAGGGCGTGGCCCTTCATTTGATAAACTTGAATCCCCTTCACCCAAGGATACTTTGTGCCAAGTTTGATTGAAATTGGCCCAGCGGTTCTTGAGAAGAAGTCTAAAATGTGAAAAGTTTACAGACAGATGGACAGACAGACAGACGGACAGACACACATTTGGTTATATATTGGGTACATCAAGTCCAAGTCCTATTGGATACTGCTTATTGGATACAAAAAAAGTGTACACACGAGAGAGCATTATTTGGGTAGTTACTGTTCAAATCTTATTGGATATTAATCCTCGTGTCCGTATTTTATTGGGTTTTTTCTTATTGTTTTTTATTCATTTCAAATGTATTATATATTTAATATTTGCTGGTAAATTAAGACAAGACTGAAAACCTTTGGTTTTGAACCCATATTTTTGTCAATTTCTGTGATATACCGTAATTAGGGGAATATAATACGCACTTTTTTCCTAAAATAAATTTCTGTGAGAAAGGGATGCGTATTTTACATCACAATGGGATTTTGACAAGTTTTTCTTTCAGGTGAAACACGGCTATCATACTTACATACCGTAATATTACCTAGAGACATATGCAATTTCTTTTGTTAATTGCCATATTTTAAACTTCGGAAAGTTATTGTTGGAAGGTATGCTTCTTAAAAATGTCACTTTCATAATCTTTTTATGCCCAAATAACATGAAAAAGTAAGTTAAAAGTAATTTGAGCTGCATGTTGATTGTCTCCGAGGAGGTCGCCATTACCGATGTTATTTTTAGACGTTCACTCATAGCTATGTCACGTGCTTCCGGAATGATAGTGCACATGCACCTTATCTGCCAGACAAAGTAATAAATCATTTTTTAATGAAATACAATGAAATTATTATTAATTTTAGGTTAATTGATTAGTCCCAATGTGTTAACACGTGCGCTGGCATCTTCCCAAGTCAAGAGTTTCTGATCCGCTCCGCTCCACATAAACCCTTGACCAAATAGGCTAAGTTTGACGGGGTTTACTGTCACGCCATCTAGTGAGATTTACATATTTTGAACTCTACTGACCTCTGCTATTAGCCAATCAGAGTAAACGAATTTAACAGCGAATGAGATAATATTGGAAGCCAATATAACTCAACTAAAAAACTAGTTGTACATTATCCTTGGGACACTGACGTGTTTTTCTGTTTACGATGTAGTTTCAGTTTTAATAAAACAATGATTTTGATTGGTTCCTGAAAACTTGCATGAGGCCATTCAAGACACCCCTATTCGGTCAAGGGTTTATGTGGAGCGGAGCAGATCAGAAACTAAAGATTGTCTACCGACTCCAAAAGCAATGTTTTTACAGTTAGAGCACTGATTATTTACTGCCATGTTAATTGCTGTGATTATTTTCTTTGTTAAAAATTGGGGGTCGGTTTATGACCTTTCGTATGTTTGAGCATGTGTTGATTACGGCACTTAAACAATTAAACACTTGTTAAATGTAATTTTACCTTATCTTATACTTATCGGCCTCTTGTTTAAATAATTGAGAGTTGAGAAGTGAAATATAAATTATGTTAAAACTTTTAATAAAAGTGGTATCATTTAGAAAATAAGATATCCGCGAAGATTCAGAAGAGGAAAATCGTAGTCTTCTTAAAGAAATAAATACTTTGATGTTTCAATTTCGTTTCCTGTTAAAATATTGTAAGATAATTTTAAGCATGATTATCTAGAACCAAAATTAAATATGACAACTGATAAAACTTTCGACAATATCTCTTGCTTTGTTGAAATAAAATTATTTCATCTAAGAATATGGCGACGCATAATTTCAAAATCACCGTAACTGTTCTTTAAAAAAATCTGTTAATACTTTTACGCAACATTATCTTGTGCTTTGTTGAAATAAATGAATAAATAATTTTCTCCAGATTGCCGCGATATGGAATGTCAGGATTAAGAGAAAGTTATAAAGTGTGTATTTTAAAAAAAGTGTGTTCAGTAAATTTTTGACACCTAATCCTCGCGCCGATTTTCGTAACAAATTACCTTGATTTTCATAGTTTAGAACATCGCTTGGTAAATTTTTCTGTTGCGTATAATACATCCGAACTGCGTTTTTTTCCCCAGTTTCAGACTCAAAAAGGGGGGTGCGTATTTTACATCAATGCGTATTATACTCGGCCAAATACGGTAGCTCTTATATTGTAACACCTAACTAATTTGTTCTTAGCAATAAGGATATTCACCTGTATATTTCAAAATAACTAATATTTTAATATATGAATACCTAAGTGCAAAAAAACTGAATTGTGAAAACACAACTCAAACACATCTCAGACTCTGATTCAACCTATTTGAATAACAAAATTAAGTATTAAAGGAGAAACCTTTTTGAGTCATGACCAATTAATAATAAG